>NC_057794.1:376121507-376122562 GCF_018294505.1 Triticum aestivum
ATACTACCTTCATACTCCTTTATAGTATTATATACCCTTTCAATGTAATGCAGTATATACTCCTTAGAAGAACAAGATGCATTCCTTCAAAATATTGCAGTATATACTCATTACAAAGAAAATATGTATATACTCCTTTGCATAAAAAACCACTACGTTGTATTCCTTCAGTATATACTCAAAACTATGTTGTAAGAGTACATTTTTTGCGGGGTGTAAGAGTACTTCAAAACAGAGTTAGTATATACTCTACCAAACAAAATGAGGTATATACACCTTCGGTTGTAAGAGTATGATACTGTATATATCACATGAACAGAGACAAATAGAACCATGGTGCATTTCGTTGCGTACAGAATCCATTTTGTCCAGCACCGAATGCTATAACTCTCCTTCCTGATCACTCAACAATTTATTTAATTAGTATACCCCGTAAATGTGACATCCTCCAAATGCATCAACAGAAAGTAGCTTTGTAACAAATTCCTACTTCCTAGGAGGTCAAGTGGGCGTTCCTTCCTTTCAGGTGAGTGGAGCCACCATATACTCACGATTAATCAGTTTTCTATTTTAAGTTGGTTGTTTTTCTAGTGGCTATCCTGTTTAACCCTATCCACATAGGTGGGAGTATGTACTCCTGGGAGTACAAAAGAGGAATCCTATATATATATATATACACGCGCTATTTGTCACCCTGGATGAGGAACAATTATTCTTCACCCCCTCTATTTTACCATCAATGCACCGTAATTTTACGTTCTGTAAGTTTTTTTTCTTATTTCCGACGCAAAAAGGAACAGTAAGAAAATATATAATCGCCATAAAAAAATTATGTTATGTAAAATTAAAAACATAAAACCATAGTCTAAAATACACATAAACTGCAAATTTTCTTGTCTTATGATCTATATTTTTATTTTCTTATGTTAAATTTTACGTAGTGAATCAATAGAATGTAACTATTTGAATTCCAAATGTAATTTAATTATGAAGTAATCGTGAGATTACCTCGGGTGAGAAATAACTTATTGTACACCCCGGGTGATGAATATCAA
>NC_057794.1:376423090-376657207 GCF_018294505.1 Triticum aestivum
CCGAGAAAAGAAAACTGACGAACAGTTAATCGAACGGACGTTCGTTAACAGAAACTAACCGGTGAACGCGTTCGCTAAAACGAACGAATCGGTGAACGCTCGCTAAATAAAAAAATAAACCGAAAAAAACGATCTATAAAAAACGAAAACTAGGGTTTTCTAAAAAAACCGTAGCGGTTTTTCTCAGAAAATCGGCGGCGGGGCGGCTACCTCGGCTCAGGCTCCGGCGAAACTCCGGCGGGGCTCCGGGCGGCGGCGGTGGCTATGCGGGGTGGTGGGGCAATGCAGCAGCGGCGGCGGCGGCGGCATGCAGCGCACGGCGGCGGCGGCAGCAGCGCAGGCGGCGGGGGCGGGCTGCGGTGCGGGGCGGCGGGGTGAGAAGAGGGCGGCGGTGGGGCGGCTATTTAAGAGAGGGAGGGGGGATAACTTGGGGAGGGGGTCGGGCGGCGGCGAGGCGGCTCCGGCTCGGACTCCTCCCGAGTCCGACGGCTACTCGAGCGGGAAGCGGCGGCGGCTGGGCTGGCCTGGCTCGGCTGGGCCCTTGGCCCAGTCGGGCACGGTTTTTTTTTTAAATTCCGCTCGGAAGAAAAGAAGAAAAAGAAATACTAAATAAACTCCAAAAATTCCGAAATAAATTTTCACGGGCTTCTAAAATCAAGCCTCACAAGGTGAACATTTATTTGGGACCTAGATGCAATTTTGAAAAACACACTTTTTTCCTAAATTCAAATAAAATACCGAAAAACTCCGAAATAAAAACTTATTTGATTTTATTATTAAATCCTCAATATTCTTTATTTTGGGAAAGTCATTTTATTCCCTCTCTCATATTCTTGTAATAGAAATAATTGATGAT
Source organism: Triticum aestivum (assembly GCF_018294505.1). Lineage (NCBI taxonomy): Eukaryota > Viridiplantae > Streptophyta > Magnoliopsida > Poales > Poaceae > Triticum > Triticum aestivum. The sequence goes on from NC_057794.1 coordinate 376,423,947, forward strand.
AAAATAAATAAAATCAAATGATCCTATTCTCAAAATTTGAGAAAACTCAAATATGAAAATAACGAAATCCCCAACTCTCTCTGTGGGTCATTGAGTTGCGTAAAATTTCTAGGATCAACCAGAATGCAAAAGAAATATGATATGCATTGATGATCTAATGTATAACATTCCAAATTGGAAATTTGGGATGTTACAAACCTACCCCCCTTAAGATGAATCTCGCCCTCGAGATTCGGGTTGGCTAGAAAATAGGTGAGGGTGGTCCTTGAGTAAATCTTCCTCTCGTTCCCAGGTGGCTTCATCCTCCGTGTGGTGGCTCCACTGAACTTTGCAAAACTTGATAACCTTGCTGCGAGTGACTTGGCTAGCAAATTCGAGAATCTTAACTGGTTTCTCCTCGTAGGTCAAATTGTTATCCAACTGAATAGTTTCTGAGGGCACTGTGTCTCTCAAAGGTATGTCAGCCATCTCCGCATGACACTTCTTCAACTGAGAAACGTGGAACACATCATGAACTCCTGACAATCCTTCGGGCAATTCCTACTTGTAGGCCACTTCCCCCATACGTTCCAAAACTCGATATGGTCCTACAAATCGTGGTGATAACTTCCCTTTAACTCCAAAACGCTTTGTTCCCCGAAGTGGAGATACTCGAAGATAAGCTCTATCTCCAACTTCATAAACTGTCTCCTTGCGTTTAGAATCTGCATAACTTTTCTGTCTAGACTGGGCTACCTTGAGCCTATCGCGAATCAACTTCACCTTCTGTTCAGACTCTTTAATCAAGTCAAGACCAAACAACTGACGATCTCCAACTTCGTCCCATGACAACGGTGTCCTGCACCTCCTTCCGTATAAGGCTTTGAAATGGGCCATCTTTAAACTGGTTTGGTAACTGTTGTTGTAAGAGAACTCTGCATATGGCAAATTGTCGTCCCAACTAGATCCATAATCTAGCGCACAAGCTCTCAGCATATCCTCCAAAATCTGATTTACTCTCTCGGTCTGTCCATCGGTCTGTGGATGAAAAGCTGTACTAAACTCTAGCCTGGTACCCAAAGTTTCGTGCAACTGCTTCCAGAACTTTGAGGTAAACTGGGTTCCTCTATCTGATACGATACTCCTTGGAACTCCATGCAAACATACGATCTTGGTCATGTATATCTTTGCCAACTTAGCACTGGTGTAAGTGGTCTTTACTGGGATGAAATGAGCTACTTTCGTCAATCGATCGACTACAACCCAAATCAAGTCATAGCCTGAACGAGTCCTGGGCAATCCCGTGATAAAATCCATGCCTAACTTATCCCACTTCCATTCGGGTATCGACAATGGTTGTAACAGTCCTGCTGGCTTCTGATGCTCTGCCTTTACTCTCTGACATACATCACAAACTGCTACGTACTCCGCAATATCCTTCTTCATTCCGGTCCACCAGAAAATATCCTTCAAATCCAAATACATCTTGGTAGTTCCTGGGTGAATTGAATACGGTGAACTGTGTGCCTCTTGCAAAATCAACTTCCTGATCTCCGGGTCATTGGGCACATAAATGCGGTATTCAAACCATAGGGTGTCGTGTTCATCCTCACGAAATCCTTTAGCTTTTCCTTTGCTCAGTTTCTCCTTTATAGAGGCAATCTCTTTGTCAGTTTTCTGAGCTTCTCTGATTCTATCCATCAAAGTTGACTGAATCTCCAATGCTGCTACATAGCCTCTCGGAACTATTTCCAAACATAGTTCACGAAGATTTTCGGCTAACTCCCTTAGTATTTCTCTCGTCATTAATGTATTGACATGGCTCTTACGGCTTAATGCGTTAGCTACTACATTAGCCTTTCCAGGATGATAATGCAATTTCATATCATAATCCTTGATAAGCTCCAACCATCTCCTTTGTCTGAGATTCAACTCCTTCTGGGTGAAAATGTACTTCAAACTCTTATGATCCATGTACACCTCACAATGATTTCCAATGAGGAAATGTCTCCATGTTTTCAATGCATGCACTACGGCTGCTAACTCCAAATCATGCGTGGCATAATTCAACTCATGGGGTTTCAGTTGTCTCGAGGCATATGAAACAACTCTCCGTTCCTGCATAAGCACTGCTCCAAGTCCTCGACGTGAAGCGTCGCAATACACCTCATAATTTTTGGTCTGGTCTGGCAAAATCAATACTTGTGAGGTAACTAAGCGTTTCTTCAACTCTTGGAAACTAGCCTCACATTCCTCCGTCCATATGAACTTGGTATCCTTCTTTAACAACTCCGTCACAGGCTTCGCAATCTTTGAGAAATTCTCAATAAATCTCTGATAGTATCCTGCGAGTCCAAGAAAACTCCGGATCTCTCCAAATGTTGTTGGGGCTTCCCACGTGGTCACAGTTTCAACTTTAGCGGGATCTACTACTATACCTTCACTAGATATAACATGTCCGAGGAATCCTACTTCCTTTAACCAAAACTCACATTTGCTGAACTTGGCATATAATTGATGTTCTCTGAGTTTTCCAAGTACCAAACGCAAATGCTCCTTATGTTCCTCTTCATTCTTCGAATAAACCAGGATATCATCAATGAACACTACGACGAACTTATCCAAAAACTCCATAAACACTCTGTTCATCATGTTCATAAAATAGGCAGGTGCGTTAGTCAGACCAAATGACATAACGGTATACTCATACAGCCCATACCTGGTGGTAAAAGCTGTCTTCGGAATATCTTGTTCTCGAATCTTCAACTGGTGGTATCCTGATCGCAGATCGATCTTGGAAAATACCTTAGCTCCTTGCAATCGATCAAACAGATCATTGATCATTGGTAGTGGGTACTTGTTCTTGATCGTTACTTCATTCAATCCTCGATAATCAACAACCATCCTTAACGATCCATCCTTCTTCTCCACTAGAAGTACTGGCGATCCCCAAGGTGAAGAACTTGGGCGAATATATCCCTTATCCAGTAACTCCTTAATCTGCTTCTTAGTTTCCACTAAATCCTTTGCTGTCATCCTATATGGTCTCTTTGATATTGGCCCTATGCCTGGCAATAGCTCAATCAAGAACTCAATATCTCTATCCGGTGGCATACCTGGCAACTCTTCTGGAAATACATCAGGGAAATCCCTTACCACTGGTACCTCCTCCTGCACAACTCCTGTTAGTCAATTTACTTGGGCCCTCTTTGGCACATGCCGGGATACATACTTGATCCTTCTCCCTTCTGGGGTGGTAAGAAAAATTGACTTACTAGAACATTCAATATTACCTTCATACTTTGATAACCAATCCATGCCTAATATCACATCCAATCCTTGAGATTCCAATACTATTAGGTCTGAGGGAAAAACATAGTTACCAATCCTTAATGGTAACCGGTCACACCATAGACTAGCCACATACTCTGCTCCGGGCGAGGTTACTAACATGGGTGACCTAAGGGCTTGGGTTGGTAGGTTATACTTATCCACAAATCCTCTTGAGATGTATGAATACGATGCACCAGTATCAAAAAGAACTAGTGCAGTAAATGACTTAACCAAAAACTTACCTATTACTGCATCGGGCTGAGCTTCAACCTCCTCCACGCTAACGTGGTTCACCTGTCCCCTGTTGAAAGGGTTTGGCTTCTTCCCAGAACTTCCATTGTCATTTTGGCCTTCAGGACATTCATTGGCATAATTTCTGGTCTTCTGACACTTAAAACAAGTGACTTGGCTCAGGTCCTTCTTGGCTGGGGTTGAGGGGTTGGTGCAGTTCTGGCTGTTGCTTCCTCCATTGCCATTACCATTTTTGGTGCCATCGTGATTGTGCGAGCTACCTCCTCCATGGGTATGCTGAAAGTGTCCTCCCGGTCTAGGGGTAAAACGTGGCTTCTGCTGAGCTCCCGAATTGTACTTTCCTTGTCCATATTTCCTCTTGCGATTTTCAATTTGCTGCTACTTCCCTTCAATCATAAGAGCACGATATACCAGCTCCTGGTAGTTGTTGAAGGTGGCTACCATCAACTGCATGCTCAACTCATCATTCAGTCCTTCCAGAAACTTCTCTTGCTTAGCTGCATCCGTAGTGACGTCATCTGGGGCATAACGTGCTAACTTACTAAATTCCTCCACATACTGGCCAACTGTCCGTTCTCCTTGGCGCAAGTTACGAAACTCACGCTTCTTCATGGCCATACCTCCTGCTGAAACGTGGGTAGTACGAAAAGCCTGCTGAAACTGGTCCCATGTGACAGTGTCCACAGGAAAAGTGGTTGTGAAATTCTCCCACCATGATGATGCGGGTCCTTCTAGCTGATGTGCGGCAAACTTCACCTTCTCTGCATCTGTGCATCCTGCTGTGGTCAACTCCCTAGCTATCTTGCGGAGCCAATCATCTACTACTATCGGCTCGGTGCTACTGGAAAACACCGGCGGATTCAGCCTAAGAAAACGGGCTAAGTGGTCAACAGGTGGTGGTGGTGGTGGGTTGTTGTTGTTGTCCCCCTGATTTTGATTCTGGACTAGCAACTGCATCAATGTGTTCTGCTGCTGGATCAACTGGGTGAGCTCCGGTGGGAAAGCAAATCCGGGGTCACGTCTCGGAGGCATCTGTGGGTTTAGAAAAGATGAGATATAAGAATAGAGGGGGTCTAAAGAGAAAACACTACCCATATGCACATGAGGCAAAACAAACAATTCACTTCAATCAATCAAACAAAGGCATACAATCAATCTAACTATCGCAAAAGTGCTCGGACTACTATATTTACATGGTGGACTACTACTACTGATGAGGTGGTCTACTAGAAATATTCTTCAGTTGCAGATTCCATGATATCTGCCTCCGAGTCGGTGCCGTCGATGATGATGTAGTCTTCCGGACTAATTTCCTGGGGTTCTTTGTCTTCATCTACTGGCGTATGGCCTCCATAAATATTCAAATCTTCTTGATCAGGTCGTCATTCTTCTCCACCAATACTTCAATTTCTTCTTCATAATCTTCACGTGTAGCCTTGAGTTCTTCCTCCAGTTCCTTGATTCTAGTCTTAGCCTTCTTCAGATCTATCATGTCGGCGCACATCTGGTTCTCCTGTCGTCGAATGTGCTCGTTTAACTCCTGGATAAAAGTTGCCATTGATCTATCCTTCCTGGTGCTGATCATCTCCCAGTGTTCATCTCGGCGCCCACAAATCTGGTAGATAGTATCCTTGAGGTCCTTGCGGTAGACTTCTCCAATGCGTCCCATGGCTATGTGAGCTGCCATGCTCTTTCCTAGACTCCAAGTTGGTGCATCAAATGAAAACTCTATGGGCTCAGTGACTGGCATGAATGTCCTGCCTGGAACTCGAACTTGAATCATCCAGCGCTCTTCTTCAGGTAAAGTGGCGTTGTAGGTTCCTGTCGTGGAATTGCCACGGCAGATGTCCTTAGTGTCAGGACTTAGTCGCGAGGCCAATGCATCTATGTGGTAGCTTGAGAGGGGTTGAGCGGAATCGAGAGACACAGGGCGGATCAACACGCAAGACAAGGGTTTAGACAGCTTCGGGCCCCGGGAAACATCATCCGGTAAAAACCCTACATGCTGTTTGAGGCTAGGTCTCATTATCATCACGAGGGAGTCGCCGTAAACTGGCTCTCCTCTTTGTGTCTAGCCCTAAGATTGTTTCTTCTTGCTTGTAGCTTGTCCTTTCTAACTTGTCCCTCTTTGGGGAGCCCTGCCCCTCCTTATATATGTTGAAGGGGCGGGTTACATGTGGAGTCCTATTAAGATAAGGACTAATCTATCTCTAATACAAACCGGATACAAGTCCGGGTCTTCCTTGTAAAAGTAAATATTCCTCACGCCTTTTCTCTTAAACCGACCCACCATAGCATGATCCGGCCTTCCATAAACCGCCCGTTGGGCCACCGGATCTTGTCACTCCTCTAACCCGCCTACCGGATTACCGATGAATCGTAAACCGCCATGTCCAAGTGGGTCGTCAGTGAATCGCCAAACTCTAGCCGGGTCATACATCCGGCGGTTTATACCGTGGGGTATATCCCCGACATTAGCCCCCAGTTTAATTTGGATTCATCCATGTTAAACTGATCTGCAACAAGAACAAATTTGTCGGGTTGTGCTCCGGTTTAAGAATTCTTTTGAACCGGTATCTGATCATTCTGAAGTCCTTGTCATTTCCTTCTTCTAGAAAATCCGGGTCAATAAACAGCTTCATACTCAATTTGCTGACATTAGTTTCTCACAGAGAAATATTGTGAAGAATAATCCACTTGAATCGGCTTCCAAAGCGTCAGTTTAAGAAATTTTGGTCTTGAAATACTCATCTGAAATTCATCTGGTTTGAAGATGTAGAACTTGCCGGTTTATGATTACCACCATTGTCGGGTTATAAAAACTGATAATTCCGGGTCATGATTGTTCCCAACGCCGGTTTAATCTGGTTTACTCCAAACTGAAAATTTGGAAGATACTTCTCCCTTATATCCATATTACCTGTAGCCCCCAAGTCTTGAAAGAAACAAAGTTCTGGTTTAAGACTTGCTTCAATATCAATACTGCCACTTTTGAAGAAATCCATGTTGTTCATCCCAGTCACTAGTAAAAACTGAATACTCCATACTATGTAGCCCCCAAGTGCCGGGTTGTCATGCTTGCAGCAACATGGGACTTGTAATTGTCTTATACTCATAAAAACTTCAACCAATGTAGCCCCCAAGGGCCGGGTCATTATGCAATAATGAGCAGGGACTTTGTAGGTATAATCATGTAGATTTGAGCAATGATGTGTAGCCCCCAAGGGCCGGCTTAGTAAGATAATATTGAGCTGGGACTTGATATATACTTCAATGAAAATAACATCATATGATGTAACCCCCATCATGGGACTTGAATCCACGTCCACAAGGTTAAGAGCCTTGTGCTTTACCAACTGAGTAGCGGACCCTTCAATATAATGAATAAAAAGCTTTGTACCTTCAACTGTTGACAGGAGCAATTGGTAGCCCCAAGGGCCGGCTCATTATAATGTGATGAGTCGGATCTTCAATAAGATGAACAAAAAATGACTTTGCATTAGCCCCCAAGTATCATGGTGCATGCTTGCAGCGACATGAGACTTGCATAATTGATGTACTCTCAACTTTAAATAATGTAGCCCCCAAGTGCCGGGTTGTAAGCCTGCAGCAACTCAGGACTATTCCTTCAATTGTAGAATAAAAATCATATCCATTGATAATATGATAGCCATTGCGCTAAAGCGACTTTGAAAACCTTAATCGTAATACTGGTTATTGATAACCATAATAAAAATCCAGCCATGTTGGCTATTTGAATAATATATCCAATGATTTATAAGCGCATAATTCCAATGGCGCAGTCCAAATATATGTTAGCGACTTATAGTCCAAAGCCAGGCCGGTTTAATAAACACCGGATAATTTATCATCATATACTGGCGACTTATCGTCTTAAAGCCAGGCCGGTTTAATAAACACCGGATAATTTCTCATCATATACTGGCGACTTATCGTCTTAAAGCCAGGCCGGTTTAATAAACACCGGATAATTTATCATCATGCTTTATTCAACCTGTTTCTGCATACAACAAGTTTAAAGTGTCCTGGCGGTTTACCGCCGGACGGGTCATAATGCCCAACATATAACCTGGGTTTATAACCAAGGTTGCACTTAAGAATAATCAAATATGAAATATATCATACCTGTGATATTGAATCACATTGCTGGTTTTACCAACTTTTTGTAGTAAGAGTGATAACCCCAATCTTGAGTAATGATAACTCCTTTCATACTGTGCCGGTTGATGATAAACCATACCGGGTTGTGATAAACACCGGTTTAACCATATATAATACTGGCGACTCGTAGTCAAACCAGACCGGGCTGATAGTCTCCGGATTATAACTTGATCCTGTATTGACAACCTGTAATTGAAAGTCAAGCCGGGTTTATGAATGCCGGTTTACTCCATAATAGGATGATAACATAAAATCAAACCGGGCAGATAGTCTCCGGATTAGGATTTGACCGTGTTCCGCCAATTTGTAATTGACAGTTTGAAACGGATTAACAATGTCGGTTTAAAAACGCAACAAAAATCAAATAACAGTTATGAAAAAATATGGAAGCAAAGGCAATGATAAGACCATTTGCAAAAAGAGGCTTTACTAAGCCGATCAGATGGTGTTACCATGGTCGGACACGACCAAGCTCCCAATAAGGTGTAGCTATGGTTCAAGTCAGCCAGGTCCCCAAATGATTCGTGGCATATATGCCAGATCAAGAGGCGTGGCAATGGTTCGGGTTCGACCAAGCCCCCAAGTGATTTTGTGGCCTTAGGCCGATCAAGAGGCGTGACTGGTTCAGACTTGACCATGTCCCCAAGTGATCTGGTGGCTGTCGCCTATCAAAAGGTGTCGCGTTGGTTCGGACACGACCAAGGCCCCCAGTGATGTTATGGCACTAGGCCGATCAAGAGGCGTGACTGGTTCAGACTTGACCATGTCCCCAAGTGATCTGGTGGTTGTCGCCTATCAAAAGGTGTCGCGTTGGTTCGGACACGACCAAGGCCCCCAGTGATGTTATGGCACTAGGCCGATCAAGAGGCGTGGCTATGGTTCGGATATGACCAAGCCCCCAAGTGACCAATAATATGATAAGCCAATAAGGCATGATACCCATGTTTGGACCACGCATCATGGCAGCAAGTCTTCTTCGGCACCCTTTAACTTTTTGCAAGAAATAAATCCTTCTTGAACCGGGATTTTGAACCGGATATTGAGATCTTCAAAGCTTTGTAGGAGACATCTTTCCCTTGAATCGGATTTCAAACCGGAATCCTTATTTTTAGCCGGAAATTTTCTGACGGCCTTTAAACTCGAACTTGCGAGAAGTTAATTTCCTTTTGAACCGGACATTCTTAAACCGGATTTGAGAGCTTCAGAGCTTTGTCAGAGAACAAATTTCCCTTTTACCGGATTGTAAACCGGAATCCTTTTCTGATGACCCGAAACTTCATTGAGCCGGGATTTTGTAACTGTCATATACTTTCTAATCCGGAAATCTTCTGACAGCACAATGTGAATCCGGGACCGGCGTGGACGGAGAGCCGCCTGCGGGCATTGTAAGCCGGCGTAGATGGAGAACCGGCCGCGTGTTGATGTAAACCGGACCACAGACGGTTTGCGCACGTCCGTTGAGTAGTGCAGAATGATCAAAAGCCAGTATATAATGACGCCAGTGCGCGCTCCATATGCATGGTGTAACATCAATGTTGTGGCGAATAATTGTCTTGCATATAAAAATATGCAAAACCAACGTAATTGTTCTTTTTACAAAAACAATATATGTCAAAAATAGACTTAGATAGATGTCACCTGATTTGTTCGGATGACGGATGATCCATTTATCGTGACCGAGGCGGCTGAACATGCCCCCGGCGGCTCGAAACCGCAGGGGCGGCTCTGATTTGTTGATATACATATCAGAGTCAACCGTGATATTTAAATGACAGAGCGGACGTGGCATTGTAAGCCGCGCGGACAGACGGGTCGGCCGTGGGCGCGGACGATTGAACCTGCGCGGGTATGGTCGAATGAACCGGCTGCGGCGTTGTAAGCCCATGCGGTCGCGAGAGACGGCCGCAACATTTTAAACCGATGTGAACCTCATGTCCATGGCATGACGTCACTTTTGTAGTGGACTTTGTCCTGCGTAAATATATTAAAAGACAGAGTAATTGTTCTTAGAAGGATTAATACGTGCTAAAAATACTGAGAACAGATAGCACCTGATTTATTTTCTGGATGAACGCGGATATCAATACTGGATAACGTTGGACGTTCTCGAGTCAAAGATAGCCAGACAGACGCACGCCTGATGCAGTACCAGCACCTACACGGATCTTCATTTGTCTTTTCTCACTTTTGTTTTTGAGTAATGATTGCTTTTGAATGCCTTGCTATCCATGCGGATGTGCCTGGTGCATATCAAGTGTTTATTACTCCTTGACACATGTGGACTGCGTTACTGCCATCGCTCTTGAATAATATTTTTCTCAAACAGTGTATCAAACTGGTCTTGAGAGTTGTTTGTCCGGATGCAGCGATTTAAAAATAAATCTTGTATCTGCTTCATCACAGGACGCCAGAACTATCCACGCCCATAATTCCTGCTACTCCCCTTATTTTTCCGCTACCCAGGAATTGTCTGTGGCCTCCAAATCTGCTGCGGCTCGGTGTCGGCGAAACCGGGTTGTGGCTGTCGATTTTCAGTCATTACCGTCTCTGTGCTGGGTCGTAACTGGCTCGGTGGCTTACACCCCTTTTTTTAACTGGATCCGTATCCTTTTCTGCATCGTTGCCGGTTTTGGAACAACTAGTACTCCTGGACACTGGCCTTCACGTGGATAGCCATACCTAGAACCGGTTAAACCAGAGGAACTCCTAGATCCTCGTGCGTGGATGTCGTTGTCACACTTTTTCCTTTTCTCCTTCTCAATCTGAATCGGACCCAAACCATTGTAGCTTGTACCAGCTACGTCCGGTTCTTTTTTTTAAGACGATCCTGTTGGCCGTCGCAGAGGAGCAAATCGATCTTGTTATTATTTTTTCTTCTGCCCTTGATCTTGAGATGAGAATTGATCTGATTTCTGATGACTGAATACAGAGTCGATGTAGATTCTTTTGACCGACTTTTCTTCATCCGGTAGATCATGAGCCTCTCGATCCTGAGGAAAGACCCTCCAAGAACTCATCACCACCGTGCGTGAGCCCCACGGTGGGCGCCAACTGTCGTGGAATTGCCACGGCAGATGTCCTTAGTGTCAGGACTTAGTCGCGAGGCCAACGCATCTATGTGGTAGCTTGAGAGGGGTTGAGCGGAATCGAGAGACACAGGGCGGATCAACACGCAAGACAAGGGTTTAGACAGCTTCGGGCCCCGGGAAACATCATCCGGTAAAAACCCTACATGCTGTTTGAGGCTAGGTCTCATTATCATCACGAGGGAGTCGCCGTAAACCGGCTCTCCTCTTTGTGTCTAGCCCTAAGATTGTTTCTTCTTGCTTGTAGCTTGTCCTTTCTAACTTGTCCCTCTTTGGGGAGCCCTGCCCCTCCTTATATATGTTGAAGGGGCGGGTTACATGTGGAGTCCTATTAAGATAAGGACTAATCTATCTCTAATACAAACCGGATACAAGTCCGGGTCTTCCTTGTAAAGTAAATATTCCTCACGCCTTTTCTCTTAAACCGACCCACCATAGCATGATCCGGCCTTCCATAAACCGCCCGTTGGGCCACCGGATCTTGTCGCTCCTCTGACCCGCCTACCGGATTACCGATGAATCGTAAACCGCCATGTCCAAGTGGGTCGGCAGTGAATCGCCAAACTCTAGCCGGGTCATACATCCGGCGGTTTATATCGCGGGGTATATCCCCGACAGTTCCCGTGAAGCTTGGTACTTCTATGTTCAGGTATCTAGTGACTTCCTTCAAGTGTCGTCCAAAGGGTGTATCTTCATCTGGTTGTGTGAACTTGTTCCTTGCATCCGCCATCCTAAAGAGTAGAAAAGATGAGAAGTCAGAAGAGAAGAGAGTGAATAGTGATCTAGGTCTTTTAGCTTAGTGGTTGTGTCCTACAGTCAGCGTGTGCTCTGATACCATCTCTGTAGCGACCAGACCTCAAACAGTCTGATCTCTGTGCTCCGGTGTCATCCCTGGATCAGTAATGCTGACACCACACAGTACTCGGAGGATTTATAGCAGAGTAGCAATCACACACTTATTACATCGAGTGTCTCCAAAGAGAACATATTACAATAAATATGGCTTAAGGCCGTCTAATAACGATAACAGCGGAAGGCTTGGCAGATAAGTGAGTCCATCAACTCCAACAGCATCACTGAGTATAGAACCATGACCTAAACTCCTTAATCATCATCTGAAAAGTCTGCAACATTAACGTTGCAGCCCGAAACGGGTCAGCACATGGAATATGCTGGCAATGTAACACATAGAGAGTAGTGGAATGAAACAGCTATACTATATGCATATTTGGCTGGTGGAAAGCTCTATGGTTACAGTTTTTGTGTAAAGCCAATTTTTCCCTACTTCAAAGGAATAAATTTATTTAACTATCATGGTAGTTGTTACTTGAGAATGGTTGACAGCATTCTCAATCCCAATTAAGCATCATCATTAAACATAACCCAACAAAATTAATTTAGAGTAACATGTTGAGATTCACATGAAAATCCAGGTACTAGATACTCAAGATGTCCATAACCGGGGACACGCCTAATCATGATTAGTTTGTTACACTCTGCAGAGGTTTGCGCACTTTTCCCCACAAGACTCGATCGCCTCCGTTTGGTTTCTTGCACTACACGGTGTTTGAGAAGACGGATGACCGAGACATAGTCTTTCAGAAGCACTAGCACCTTACGATCGGGTAGACCGTACCACCTACATCCCCTACATCTGCTAGTCTACCACTGTAAGAGTTCGCACGACTTAGTCAACTATGCTAGAGCCCATAATAGCTTGTGGCTGCACACGGAAGTTTCTAGTATGAATAGTCTTATGATCCCTTTGAGCCTGGGTGGCGGTCCAAAAGAAAACAGGCAAGTCCTGGAATACCCAGGTGCCTCAATCCACCCAGATGTGTGTTTAATTTGCTACCTTAAATAAACCATTAATTAACAATCTCACATCTGTCATGGATTTCACTCACCCAATCCACGTCTACTAGGATAGCATGGCATAATAAGCAAACGTAGAAGTGACTCCCAAAGGTTTGAAAATAAACTGGTATTAGGTACTACCTCATCTACTTCCCATCCCACAATTTAATTAGATCCTAATCATGCAATGTGTGAGGATTGATCTAATGCAATAAAACTGGGTAGTAGAGAAGGTATGATCAAAGTGCTACTTGCCTTGCTAATGATCCGGGAAACCTAGCGATTCGAAGTAACAGGTGGCGCACTCCGGATAATCTATCGCAAACAAAAAAATGAACATACAATAAGTACTCATCTAATGCACAGTTAAAACTCAAATAAGAGATCTAACCTGAAGGTTCAACTTAAGAACTCCGGTTGGCAAAAGAATCAAATCGAACGAAGCAACGAAAGACAAACGGCGAAAGAAAACAACTTCGTTCTAGCAATCTGGATCTAGGGCAAATTTTACAGTAGCAAAACCTTGTTTAAGTTGGTTAAACGGATAGAGGGTTTTGAGACGAATCCCTAGGCGCTTGAATCGCCTGATTCCGATAAACGAGTGAAAAGTTAAACTAAAACAAAAGTCGGATCAGGAATCGCGATCAGAAAAATCGCGGATTTAATCCGAGAAAAGAAAACTGACGAACAGTTAATCGAACGGACGTTCGTTAACAAAAACTAACCGGTGAACGCGTTCGCTAAAATGAACGGATCGGTGAACGCTCGCTAAATAAAAAAATAAACCAAAAAAACGATCTATAAAAAACGAAAACTAGGGTTCTCTAAAAAAACCGAATCGTTTTTCTCAGAAAATCGGCGGCGGGGCGGCTACCTCGGCTCGGGCTCCGGCGAAACTCCGGCGGTGCTCCGGGCGGCGGCGGTGGCTATGCGGGGCGGCAGGGCGACGCAGCAGCGGCGGCGGCGTGCGGTGCGCGGCGGCGGCGGCGGGCTGCGGTGCGGGGCGGCGGGGTGAGGAGAGGGCGGCGGTGGGGCGACTATTTAAGAGAGGGAGGGGGCTGACTTGGGGAGGGGGCGGGCGGCGGCAAGGCGGCTCCAGCTCGGACTCCTCCCGAGTCCGGCGGCTACTCGAGCGGGAGGCGGCGGCGGCTGGGCCGGCCTGGCTCGGCTGGGCCCTTGGCCCAGTCGGGCGCGGTTTTTTTTAAAAAAAATTCCGCTCAGAAGAAAAGAATAAAAAGAAATACTAAACGGACTCCAAAAATTCCGAAATAAATTTTCACGGGCTTCTAAAATCAAGCCTCACAAGGTGAACATTTATTTGGGACCTAAATGCAATTTTGAAAAACACACTTTTTTCCTAAATTCAAATAAAACACCAAAAAACTCCGAAATAAAAACTTATTTGATTTTATTATTAAATCCTCAATATTTCTTTATTTTGGGAAAGTCATTTTATTCCCTCTCTCATATTTTTGTAATAGAAATAATTGATGATAAAATAAATAAAATCAAATGATCCTATTCTCAAAATTTGAGAAAACTCAAATATGAAAATAACGAAATCCCCAGCTCTCTCCGTGGGTCATTGAGTTGCGTAGAATTTCTAGGATCAACCAGAATGCAAAATAAATATGATATGCATTGATGATCTAATGTATAACATTCCAAATTGGAAATTTGGGATGTTATAATCTGAAGATACCCTTCATTAATGAATATCCAACCCTCGAGGCGACATCCTTATTAACTATCCATTTTAAGCTCCTCGATTTACGAACTTGTCGCTTATCGGTTCACCTTATAAATAGGCCCAAGGGCCTTTCTCTTTTTCCCCTTCACCTCTTCTTCCTCCTTGCGACATCTCTGCACCCGAGCGCCGCCACCGTCGCTGAGCTTCGCCTCCGCCTCTCCATTGGCCGCTGCATCAACCTGGTTGCACCAGAGAGCTGCGGCGTGCCTCCGTTGCTTCGACAGTCGCTGTAAGTCCTTTCCTTTCCCCCTTTGTAGATCTGTCTAGGGTTTCCTTGTTCTTCGCAGTTCATTAGAGTTCATCAGGGCTCTGGTGCTGCTCTTCCCTGTTCTTCCTTAGTCCATGGATAAAAACCTCAAGCTTGATATATTCCGCGTAATGGTTTATCTTCCGCTACCACAACAAGCCCTTCTGCGCATAAAAACTGATTTGGTCCTTTGTGAACTCCTTCGGGACCAACCCTTTTAGGTCTAAATCTTTTTGATTTCCTATCTTACGGTAGATCCGAAATTTCCCTGCAACCTTGTGAAATCTGTTTTACCTTACTTAGTCATTTTTTACCTTAGATATGTATCCTCTTTACCACATAGGCGGTGTACCTTTGTAAAAGCACTCTATCACATACCATTAGTCCCCTAGTGAACCGGCAAGCCGTTTTACCTCCGTTGTTATACTCCGGTTTAACAGCATGTGTACATCTTTGTTCTGATATTGCCTTGTCATTCATTATTGTATCAGCCTCCGGTTTACGCAATTTACATACATGTATATCTTTATCCCGTCGTATCTTATGTATCACAATGAATGATTTGTACCAGTATTTCCTTTCAGCTTTTTGCTTGCAATGGCCAAACAGTTTTACGCTTGTAACTGGGCTCCTTCCCGGGTTACCGAAGAGCAGCTTAACGGAATGGTCAGAATTGGTACCTTGCCAAAAAAGAATGAGATCCGATGGCGAGTTCCTGGACCGGAGAATCCTCCTACCCCTAAGCAGGGTGAGGTAGTGGTATTTGTTGACCACATAGGCCGTGGTTTCAAACCGCCCGGGTCAAAGTTTTTCTGGGACTTGCTTGCCAGTTTCCAGCTCCACCCTCAAGATATTTGACCTAATTCAGTATCCAATATATGCAACTTCCAAGTCTTCTGTGAAGTGTACTTACAAGAAGAACCAACTGCTGAGCTGTTCCAGGATTTTTTCCATCTGAACCGGCGCACTGAATTTGTAGACGGACCCAACACTGAACTTGGTGGCGTCTCTATCCAAAAAAGAAAAGAGGTTGAATTCCCTCATGCCAAGCTGCACAGTCACCCCAAAGAGTGGAACCAAACTTGGTTCTACTTTAAAGATACTTCCCCTGAAGACGAGAACCCTCTGCCGGGTTACCGTGCCCACCGGCTTTCCAACACTCATCCACTGCCGCAACGTCTAAGTGCCCAGGAACGGGCCTCATATGCCCCTCAACTCCCCAAGCTCCGAGCCTTTATGGCCAACGGTTTATCAGGTGTCAACTTTGTGCATTGCTGGATATCCTGGAGCATCTTACCATTAAGTCGCCGCTCCGGCTTAATGTGTGAGTACATTGGTGAATTAGAAGACTCCCAACGACACATCAACATTCAGCTAACCGATGAAGAAGTTACTGAGGGTGTCAAGAAGATTTTGAATGAATCGGAATGTCGGTGTACAAAAATAGGGGTACACTTTTTGTACCCCTATAACTGTGCACGGGTAGTCTGAGCCACGGGCACCACCACACCAAGCAAGGCAAGGGAGGTGAGCCAGGGTAAGACCGAAGCTCAAGAGAACTAGAACAACGCCAAGGCCAGGACCACGAAGAGCAAAGGGGACGAAGCGGACTCCCCCGGCAAGATCCTTGCCGGGAGACAGTTCTAGCAGCCCCGGCAAGACCCTTGCCGCGGCGACTCGTCCCGCGCCTACGGAGCAAACCACCCTTGAGTCCACTGCCCCCAAAGGGCAAGGATTCGGGAGACATCCCCGTGGCGGCATACAGATCTTTGTGAAGACATTCAATATCAGATATGCACTAAGGAGACGACAACCCTTGGCGGGATCCCAGCTGAGGAAGACCACAAGGCCCCCGGCAAGCGCCTTGCCGGGGATGACAACAGGCGCCTCGGCAAGACCCTTGCCGGGGCCCCGGCAAGGCCCTTGCCGAGGACACCCGCAGGGCCACCATCAGGCTTACGCCGACTAAACCTCCACCGCCATTCGCATGCAGCTACCGACCCAACCAGCTGGGTAGGCACCTGCCTGGCGGCATGCAGATCTTCGTGAAGACCCACCACTGCGTCACCTCAGCTGCCTGCCTACCTACGTGGCATCGCAGGCGTCGCTGGCCAGTGCGCGTGTCGACACAAGAAGGAGCGGCGACGGACGAGACAGGTCTCTCCCCCGTCCCCGATAAAGCAAGGACACCTAAGCAAAACGCATTAAATGCGCCTTGTCATGTAATGCGAGGGATAACCTCGCATCATTATACCCTTTCCACCTCCTGTGTGCCACTGTGGCAACCCCTTTTTCTATAAAAGGAGGCCCGAGGCGACCAGGAGAAGGATTCGGCTTTTTGGAGCTCCTCACGCCCCATAGCTAGCTCAAGAACACAGATATACAATCCACCAAAGCAGGAGTAGGGTTTTACGCATCCTCGCAGCCCGAACCTGGATAAATGAACCGTGTGCTACTTGTTAGATCCGCTCTTCTCACGACCCCGCGCCCCGCTAACCACAGTAGGGATTCTTGTGATCCCATAGGTGTCATTCCCGCTGACATCTCTGGCGCGCCAGGTAGGGGGGCGATGCAGTTGTGAGAATCGGCTCTAGCAATCAGCCCAGCACTCCTTCGTCTTCGTGGCTCTTGGAGAGGGAAGGAGGCCAGAAGATCGGCACTCGAGCGATTGCAAACAGAAGCTAAGTTGCATTGAACCCTTATTTGTTCTATCCTTCTTATATGAGGTTATCCCCCCCGGAGATGTCACGCCTTTGTATGAGAAACCTGCACGCCAGGGGGCTCTCCCACGATCGGCAACGCCCTTGCCCTGTTTCGAGTCCGCTCAACAGCTCAAGCGGCTGCGTCGAGAATGGCAGAGTAGCCTTCCGCGATCAATAACGCTCTTGATTCTGACTTGAGTCAAGCTCGACAGTTCGAGCGGCCGCATTCAGAACGGAAAGGTGGCTCCTCCGGCAGCACGCATACCCAGCAGGCCCATGGGGATCCGTCCCCAAAACGCCGCTAGGGGCTTCCGCGCCGGTGAGCCTACCCAATCGACATAGGGCGCGCATACAAAGAGGAATTGAACAGGGAAATAACGTGCATGAAATTAAGAGTACTGCAAAGTTATATTACATCACATCATTGCTGCGGTTCTAACTAAAGATAAAATTTGTCTTGGTTGTGAACCTGCAGCGGCGGTGAAGAACGGGATGCCTAATCCCGGCGCTGGCCTTCCACCCTCTTGATTTTGTCGATGCTGCTGATGACGGGCTTGATACGCTCCTTGAGCACCGTGAGGTCAGTACCATCCGGCAAGCTATCCATCGCGGCATCGAAGTCAAGGTCGGGATTCCAATACGCCATCTTGGTGAGGACCTTGGTCATGACCCCCCGGCAAAGTCACCAGGCTTCCCCGGCCAACGTGGCCGCTCTGCTGGAGTGAAGATAAGCCAAGGCTCCAAGGACGCCCTCGAAGAACTGGGTCAGCTTGGCGTTGACGGTCCCGCTGCGCTCAGGGGCATACCTCATGTTTGGCATCCCCATGGTGGCCAACTGCGAGGTGACCCTACCGGCGACATCCTCCAGACGGCTGATCCATCTGTTCTCGCCCGCCACATATTCCTGGTGGGAGGCGGCCTCGTTCGCCCTCAGATGCTTCTCCTCCTCCAAACTCCTGGTCAAGGTCTCCTCCCGAGCCCTGCTCTCCGACAACATCTTCTCGAGATCCTCCAGCTTCAGCTTGAGATCTCTGACAGAGTTTTGCACTTCGGAGAGCTCCCCAGCCTTGTTGATGATCGCTCCTTGCGCCTCTACCAAGGCGCTGTTGAGCGTGCTCTTCTCGTTGGATAGCTTGAGGGCCTGCTCCTTCAGCTCGTCCTGCTCCACCTTCAACTCCCTTACTTTGCCGGCATGGGCCAGAGCCTGGGCATCGAGTGCCTCCTTGTGCCTCTGCTCTAGCTCGCGAGTCCGCCGCGCGACAAGGGCCTCGAGCTCCTCATCCTTGCCACGGAGCACTGCGGCAAGCTTTGCTTCACGCATGGTGAGGTCCTCTTCCTGGGAATCCAGTGCGGCTTGATGCTGGTTCCGGACGGCCTCGGCCGCGGCAGCCAAGTTCTCCGCCTTTTCCTGGGCCCTCTCGATGTCAGCCATCTTCATGGTGAGCTCGACATTGCGCTTGGCCAATTCCTCCTAAAAGGCCCTCTACTCCTCGCGAGTCTGGTGGAACCAGGTCTGCGCCTCAGCAACGCGCGCCTTCAAATCCACCTCCGCCTGGTCCACCGTTGCCGTCCTGGACTTAACCTTGTCCAGACGGACACGGTAGAGCGCTTGGAGTTTTCGGAAGTTGGCCCCCATAGCACGGAAAAGCTGCTCTTCTGGAGAACCATCACCACCAACGCCCAGCTCATCGACAACCTCGAGCCCGGTGGCGGCAAGCACCTCGCCGTCAAAGACTTCCCCTTCGGCGGGCGCTCGGGAACTTGACGCCCCTGGAAGATGGACGAAAAGATCGTCGCCCACCTTCAGGTATCTGCCGGGGCCCGAGGTTGAGGAGGAGGGAGGCTAATCATCAACCACCTCTTCCTCGACGGTGGTCTTGCCGGCTTCCCCGGCAGGCCCACCGCTGGCACCCTCGGCAGAAGCCTCGTCGGTCGCCTCGGCGGCCCCTGCAGCGGTGTCCTCGGCAGCATCCTTGGCGGCCTCCACCGCGGCCTCCTCAGCAATATTCCCAACAACAGTATCCACGTCCTCCATATCTATTGAAGGAGGGACTGGGTAGTTATGGGAGCATTGAAGCCAAGAAAAGGAATAAGGGAAAAACAGAGGCGGAGGACAGGCGACTCACCAGTGCCAGGCTGTGAAGCAGAAGTCCCCTCCCCGCCAGCATCCGGCGCCGTGGCAGAGTCACCAGTGCCCAAGTTCCCCTCTTCCTCCATGGGTGTGGGCTCCGTGCTTGATGCCCTTGCCGGGGACGCCCCTCGCGGCGGCGTAGTCGATGGGGGTGGTGTGTTGGGGGTAGCCCTCTGCGGCTCCTCCTGCTGCCGCTCCCCTCCTGCAAACCTGACAAGGTCAACACCATAGCATCGAACGCCTACCACATGTCGAATAAGAGGAGGGTGAAGAACTTACGCTGGGGGCTGTGCCGGGGGCTGTTGTCCGGGCTGCTCAACACCACCAGTGGCGTCTTTGAAGCCCCAGCTGGGGGCTGACTGCTCGCCGAGGCCTTCGCCCTCTTCACCCTCTGGGCCAACGTCTCTACATCCCTGCAAAAGCAAAAACGGATCAAGATGAGTGACTTAATTCAGAGGAATGGAAATGACAGTAAGGAACGGAGTACTTGCTCGTCATCCACCTCCTCCTCTTCACCCACTTTCATTTTCCTCTTCGGGCTGAGAGGCCTGAGATCAAAAGCGACCTCCGCGTCAACATCCGAGTCGACATCTGCCGGAGGAGGCGAAGACGGCGGGGTTTGTGCGCGCCCAGATGAGGAAGGGGCTGTTGTCTTCTTCTTCTCAGCGGCCTTCGTCAGCCTCTTGGCTGCCGTGGCCCTCGTGTGACGCCCAGACCCCTCCAGGGTCAATTGAGGCCGCGTAGCCCTGCCGGGCCGGACCGGCTCGCCGGAGCCAGCCCGTCGCAGGATTCGCCCTCTTCCCCTGGTTGGCGTCGAGCCCGCCACCATGTCCTCCTCCTCCGATGACTCGTCGGCCGCGTCTTCAACGAGCGGAGCTCCAGTGTCGGTGCTGCTGACCTCCCCGGAGGCCTCCGCCCACCGGGTGAGCTCCTCTTCCTCCGCAGCCATTGAGGCCTTGTCCTCCACACCCCCGGCGCTGCCGGCCTCCATGGCAAGTTGTGCCTCCCTCGCCCTAGTGGCGATGTAGTCCAGCTCTGCCTGGGTGGTGTCCATGACAAGCCACCGCTCGACGTCAGCATTGACATACACCTCGATTAGGGTGTCAAAGAATTGCTGCACATCAGCATCCTTCGGCTCCGTCCAGCTCAGGACAGGGCCGTGCACGTTACAGTCCGGCATCATAGCGATGATCTCAGACCGACGTGAATTGTTGCACAACGGGACCACCCCCACTGGCATCTTGAAAAACGGCCCCTTGAGGGCCTTTCCAACCTTTGCGGCAGCCCTCGCGGCCTTGCCGGCCCGTTCGGCCCACCATCGCAACCCACATCAAGCTGGAAAAGCCGCTGGCAGAAGTGGGCATGCGCCAGCACTGTGAAGTTGTGATCGAGGCCGGGGCGGAGTCGCATAATGTCAGCCGGATTCGTAAAGATCCAAGCTGGCCTCCCCTTGTTGTGCAACGGGGCGATCCGGCAGCGAATGAAGTCCGCCCCAATCATCTCAAGGGCGAGTCCGGCCTGGGTGAGCCGGAGAATCCTAGTAGTGGCAATAGTGAGCCTCCCGTCGGCGGTGTCGACATCGCTCCAATCGCTGCCACGGACCGGCGGCACTCGATGGACCTTGCAGAATTCCGGCGGGTTTTCATCCTCAATCCAGCACCACCGGCCACGCCATTCCTCCCACCTCTCCTTCACGGCACCATCCGGTTATGACCCCTTGGATCTTGGGATCCAGGTGACGCAACCAGAGATGGCACCTCCCAGCTGGATCCGAGGGAAGAAATAATGGCGGAAGAGCGCCATGTTGGGCTGCACCCCGGCAAAGCCTTCGCAAAGATGCGCGAAGAAAGCCATGCACACCACCGCATTTGGAGTAAAATCCAAGAGGCAAAAGCCGAAGGTGTGCATAATGTCGCAGAAGAAATCGGAGAAAGGGGGGCATAACCCGCAAGAAAGATAATCGACGAAAAAGGGATATCGATTTGGAGCAGGATCGGCTCAAGCAGCAGGAATGACGCGCGTCGCCGGGTGTTCCGAATTCTCTCCCCCCGTCTTCACTCCCCATAGGGACCTGAAGGAGGCCCGGAGCTCATGAACATCAATCGTCGAGGGGAAGAAAAAGGCGGACTTCGTCCGGTCCCCCGACAGCGCGTTCTCTGGCGGCTCCACAGTCCCAGTGCCCTTAGCCACCCCCTTGCCCTTGACGGATTTGGGCGCCATGGCAGCCAAGAAGTTTAGAGGGCTGAGGAAGGGGGATGGAGAAGCAACGACAACGGGCGATGGCGGAAGCTTAGGAAGGAAGGAAGAGAGGAAACGGCGGCTCTGAGATTGGAAAAGGCACGAGGAAAGAGGAGAAAGTGAGCAGCGCGCCCATGGTTATTCCTTTTTTATGGGGGAAAACATGGGCCGCCTCCTTTCACATTAATTGTGGTGTGACGCATGGGAACCAACCCCACGCATGCTGCCCACGTCACACGCACCTCCCCACGCCGCGCCACGCGTGGGAGTCGTGGGAAGCGCAGCGCGCGAAGAACCTTACCACGGTAAAAACTGCCTCGCCTGCCCGCGCACCATTTTTTGGCCTAGCCCAACAACGCGTTGCGCTTATGTGTGGCCCAGGCCCGGGGGCTCCTGTTGGTGTACAAAAAGAGGGGTACACTTTTTGTACCCCTATAACTGTGCACGGGCAGTCTGAGCCACGGGCACCACCACACCAAGCAAGGCAAGGGAGGTGAGCCAGGGTAAGACCAAAGCTCAAGAGAACTAGAACAACGCCAAGGACAAGACCAGAAGAGCAAAGGGGACGAAGCGGACTCCTCCGGCAAGATCCTTGCCGGGAGACAGTTCTAGCAGCCCCGGCAAGACCCTTGCCGCGTCGACTCGTCCCGCGCCTACAGAGCAAACCACCCTTGAGTCCACTGCCCCCAAAGGGCAAGCATTCGGGAGACATCCCCATGGCGGCATACAGATCTTTGTGAAGACATTCAAGATCAGATACGCACTAAGGAGACGACAACCCTTGGCGGGATACCAGCCGTGGAAGACCACAAGGCCCCCGGCAAGTGCCTTGCCAGGGATGACAGCAGGCGCCTCGGCAAGACCCTTGCCGGGGCCCCGGTAAGGCCCTTGCCGAGGACACCCGCAGGGCCACCATCAGGCCCACGCCGACTAAACCTCCACCGCCGTTCGCATGCAGCTGCCGACCCAACCAGCTGGGCAGGCACCTGCGTGGCGGCATGCAGATCTTCGTGAAGACCCACCACTGCGCCACCTCAGCTGCCTGCCTACCTACGTGGCATCACATGCGTCGCTGGCCAGGGCGCGTGTCGACACAAGAAGGAGCGGCGAAGGACGAGACAGGTCTCTCCCCCGTCCCCGATAAAGCAAGGACACCTAAGCAAGATGCATTAAATGCGCCTTGTCATGTAATGCGAGGGATAACCTCGCATCACTGTACCCTTTCCACCTCCTGTGTGCCACTGTGGCAACCCCTTTTTCTATAAAAGGAGGCCCGAGGCGACCAGGACAAGGATTCGGCTTTTTGGAGCTCCTCACGCCCCATAGCTAGCTCAAGAACACAGATATACAATCCACCAAAGCAGGAGTAGGGTTTTACGCATCCTCGCGGCCCGAACCTGGATAAATGAACTGTGTGCTACCTATTAGATCCGATCTTCTCACGACCCCGTGCCCCGCTAACCACAGTAGGGATTCTTGTGATCCCATAGGTGTCGTTCCCGCCGACACGGAATCTGTCTACCGCCAAACCGGCTTGAACCCCTTCTATGCAAAAAACAAATCGCCTGCTGTAAGTACTGTCCTTCCTTTTTACCTTTGATATATTTTTAGACTGTTCAGCCTGTGAATATCCTTCTACTTGTTTATAAACAGGGTGATGATCCATTCTGGAAGAGGAAACCTGCAGAAAAAGCGGCAAAGCCTTCCCGCCCCAAAACAAAAACCGTCAAGAAAACCTCAAAGGGGAAGACAACTGAACGTATCAACATGGAACTGGATGACGACGTGGATAAACCGGAAGTTGAGGGATAACTTTATTCACTTGGTTCCCTTTTTATGCATCTCATTAACAATGATGTTTATCAGGAGGGCGCAGAAGGCAGCCAAGCCAATGATGTAGAGGTAATTATCCTTTCCTCTGGTTTAGACTCTCTGCCAACACAAAAAATCCGTCAAGCGATTCGGAAAGTAAGCTTTTCACACCCTCTTGCTCACTTGGATCCAACATTTATTTTGAAGAAGCAGCAACACGAGGCTCGCCGCACAACTCGGCACAGCGGCCAAAAGGTCACCTCGGCCGGTTTACCTGACACCCCGGTTTGAAAGCGCCGATCTGAGGTCTCACCTCCTTCTGACAATTCTTATCCCAAGGCAGGTTATTTCTGACAACCTCTTAATCCACCCGATTCAAATTATCAGGTGACACCTCCCTCATCTTCTGGCAAGTCAACAACAACCCAACTTCCTCCCCTCAAAACTATAGCTGGGTAAGTACTTAAACCCCTTCTTTGATTGTTTCCATACTTTGTATACTATGCTTAACTTTCACATCTTTTTCTATTCTAAGAGCCAAGGCTAGACCTAGCAAAAAGGCTTGGGTGAATAATCCATCTGAAGACCAGGCGGCTCATGAACCGAAGCAAACGGTTGAACCGAAACAAGCTATGGAACTGGAGGGTCCCAATCCTGAAGCTACCTTTGATGAGCCACGCCCTCAAGATCACAATATCGATGAAGCACAAGAAGTTGATACTGCCGTGCCTGATGCTGAACTGGAAAATCCAATCCGGGCTTGTCCGGTGAGAGCTACTGAAACTCCATCAACTCTAGAAAAAGTTGCTGGAGATAAAGAAGGCGAGGTTACCATTATTGGTATTGGTCACACCTCTCCTGGCCATCATGTAACCTTGGCCCAACATAGTGCCAAGGAAGAGCGTGCTGCCATGGCAAAAGGAAAATGGAGCACTGACTTGTCAAGCTACGCCCATCTCAGCGCTCAAGAACTTCACTCTGGTTTTCTAAACTGTCTGCACTCAAACCGAGATTATGAAGCCGGCTTGGTGAACTTGATGAAAGAGCGCTATGAGGTATTATTATCACTTTCCTTTCTTGAATCCAAACATCAACCCTCATAGCCCCCCAAGGCCGGTCTATGATGACAGTTATAAACCGGGACTGCATAATACATTAACTTTTATAAACTTGTCCTCCATATAGCAATTGATCGTATGAAGTAAATCAGACGTGATCATTATATTCCTGTAAACCGGGTCTTCTATCAATGCGTCAGCTTTGAACAGATGTACATTAGCCCCCAAGTGTTAAGGATAATGCTTGCATTGTACTTGAGACTTGTGAAAAGTATGGTGACAATAGAACAAATGGGCATTAGCCCCCAAGTACAAAGTGCATAACTTGTTATACGCTTGGTACTTCATAACCTGTTTTAATGATATATCTCATCTTTGTAGGCTGATCTGAATAAGAAGGATGCTCAAACCGTAGACCTTCAAGAGAATGTAAAGTCTCAACAAGCAGAGGCTTCCAAAGCCAAAGAAGAGCTGACCAATGCCTTGGCAGCTATGGAGAAGTTGAAAGAGACCTTCAACAAGGAGCGTGCTGACTGGGAAACAGAAAAGGCCAGTTTGATAAAGGCCGAGGACACAGAGGCAGCCTTGAAACTGGTGGTGGAAGAACTGACCGGCTTAAAGCGGCAGATTTACGCCATGACTTCTGCTGTGTTTGGTAAGTGCCCTCACATGCAGTTCGTCTAATTCATAAGATATTATCAATAGCCGGTTTACTGATGCTGAACCATGACAGGGACCCGCATTGCTCATCTGGGCTCTGATATGCGAATGAAACTTAAAGCGGCTCACACCTTAATAGAACAGTTGTTCTCTAGATCTCAGCGTGCTATTTGCACTGCAGCCTATAACAAGCCGGTGCCATCGTTGATAAAGGAAACACTTGAGAAGCTGGCCATGCTACCTGCCCGAATCACTGAACTGAAGAGATCAGCCACAAGATCAGGAGCGCTAACCGCGCTAATCCGGGCCAAGGCATGGATTCCGGATCTTGAACCGGCAGATATCATCAAAGGATATCCTGGCGTGAAAGAAGACGGCTCAGACTTCAATAATGACAATCTGCGAAGGCTGACAAAGGAGATGCGGCCAATAGCAAGCAAACTAGCAGAGGACTCAGATTTATCTCACTTCCAACCAGTTTATGATGTTGAGGGAAAGAGACAGCCCATTGTGATCCATGAAGTTGAAGAGCTTGTGCCTCCAATCCATAAGCATACTTACGCTCCTGACATTGGCCCCTCCAGCCTTATCCATGAAGAGGCCGTGTTTCAAGCTTTAACCGGAATCGATTGGTCAACGGTTGATTTCCAGCGTCTGGGAGGGATGAAGAGGATGTGACTGCACAAGATGACCCTCAATCGTCAAGCCGTCCCGACGAAGAATCCTAAGCCGGCGACAGGTTTATCAGCTAAAGTTTGCCACTGCTTGAAAACAATTATTCAATTTGGGCCATTTTGAAGCTCCTTGTAATAGGATAGCAGAAAAACCTTTATCTACCATGCCATCGAGTATGCTTGTGTTGCTTGATACTTTGAAAACTTGTTCCACTTTTGGGATATATTTATGCATAGTCCATTATACTTTGTGTTCATGCATATAAGAACTTGAAAGCGTCCTAGTGGTTTACCACTGGACGGGTCATGACACCCAAAAACATATAACTTGGATGAATAACCAAGTTTTGTATTTAACCAGATAAAATAGATGATATCTGTGACATACCTCGTTGGCTAACCAACTGCTTATATGATAAAGGTGAAGAAACACCAATCCGGAGTGTTGATGACTCCTTGCCCTCTTGTCGGTTCATATAACAACTGTACTGTGCTATAATAGTCGCTTATTTGTTCATATAAGACTGGTGACATCTAGTCAAAACCAGACCGGAGCAATGTACTACCAGTGTAAAACTGATCATGTAATAACAACTAAGCGTTGAAAGCCACGCCGGATTGTAATAAAACCGGTTTATCAGAAATATTCATAAATCCCTTATCAAAAGATAAAAATAGCAAGGCAAAAATATAAAAGGCTTTTTATGGGCTGCCAGGCTCTAAATCGAGGCTTTTCATGGGCTGCCAGGCTGCTGAGTTAAACCATTTCGCAAAGCCTTTTAAGATGGACCTCAATCTTTAACCAATCATCGTTTTAACTTTGACAAGTTTAGGGTCCATGGGATTGACTTGTCAAACGTTTGATGGGTCATACCAGGTTTACCTGGACAGAGTGGCTTACTTAAAGAGGCAGGAAAACCCGGGGTTTTAGGTGAATACACCTGGCTTCCAAGCCTGGCTTGATAGCCTATTACAAGGGTGCAAGCTCGTTGTTCTTTGAGAAGCAAGGAGCCCCCAGGTAATATTTGAGCTGTGCTCAGTGGTTACCTATGTTTGAGCTGTGCTTAATGCAACAGACTCTCTTTGGTTCCACATAATTTCCTTTTGGCTTGAAGCCTATCAAGAGGTGTAGCTATGGTGTGAAGATAACCAAGCCCCCTAGTGATATCCCTTTTTGGGTTTAAACTGATCAAGATGTGTAGCTATGGTTCGGATACGACCAAGCCCCCTAGTGATTTTCCTTATATCTGTGTGGCCGTATAGGCCGGGTTAATAAAACGCCACTTTATCAGTAGAAGCTCCTGTAGGCAAACACATGATGTAAAAAGAACCGAGACCCCGCTTTATTCGAGGCTCCGGTTTATTATATAATATATACATTGTTATAAGTATGTACATACGAAGAGCCTGTGGCTCAAGTATAGTAAGGTCGAAGAAGAGCTATATTCCACGGCCGCTTGGTCTCCTCCTCCGATTTACGTGAGTCTTTGTGCTCTCAAACATCAATGAGGTAGTATGACCCATTGTGCAGATTTTTGCTGACCACAAAAGGTCCTTCCTAAGGTGGGGATAATTTGTGCATATCAGTCTGATCCTAGATGAGCCGGAGCACCAGATCGCCCTCTTGAAAAGTTCTGGTCTTAACCTGGCGGCTGTGATAACGTCGGAGATCTTGTTGATAAATTGCCGAACGTGCTACTACAAGAGCATGCTCCTCATCTAATAGGTCCAGTGAGTACTGACGTGCCTTCTCATTGTCAGCTTCAACATAAGCCTCCACACGGGGCGAGTCGTGACGGATGTCACTAGGAAGAACCGCCTCTGCTACATAAACCATGAAGAAAGGCGTGTAACCCGTAGATCTGTTAGGTGTGGTGTTGATGCTCCATAACACAGAAGGTAACTCCTCCACCCAACAACCAGGTGTACACTTTAAAGGAACCATAAGCCAGGGTTTAATACCTCTCAAAATTTCTTGATTTGCCCTCTCTGCTTGACCATTAGACTGGGGGTGAGCCATTGATACTACATCAAGCCGGATGTGCTCACGTTGGCAAAATTCCTCCATCTCACCCTTTGACAGATTAGTACCATTGTCAGTTATAATACTATGTGGGAAACCAAACCGGAATATCACCTTTTTGATGAATTGAACCGCCGTGGCTGCATCACACTTACTGATTGGCTCTGCTTCCACCCACTTGGTGAACTTGTCCACTGCCACTAATAGGTGGGTCCTTTTGTCCTTGGATCTCTTAAAGGGTCCAACCATATCAAGCCCCCAAGTTGCAAACGGCCAAGTTATTGGAATCATCCTCAATTCTTGAGCCGGAACATGAGTGTGGTGTGCAAATTTTTGACAACCGTCACACCTTTTGACTAAATCCTCCGCATCAGCATGAGCTGTCAACCAATAGAAACCGTGACAAAAAGCCTTAACTACCAAGGATTTTGAACCGGCGTGGTGACCACAATCTCCTTCGTGGATTTCTCGCAAAATCTCACAACCCTCTCGAGGAGACACACAACGCTGAATTGCTCCCGTGACGATGTAACGATGTAACTCCACATTGAGTATGGTCATTGACTTGGAACGCCGGATTATCTGCCGGGCCAAGGTTTCATCCTCCGGTAACTCACCTCGGTTCATGTAAGCCAAGTATGGACTGTCCAATCCAGTATAACATGCCATGCTGCCACCAATTGGGCCTCCGGGTCAGGAATAGCCAACTCCTCCTCTATGGGTATCTTGACCGATGGATTATGCAGTACGTCGAGGAAGACATTAGGTGGGATCGGTTTATGCTGAGAGCCAAGGCGACTTAAAGCGTCTGCCGCTTCATTCTTTCACCGGTCTATATGGTCAACTTGATAACCCTTGAAATGACTAGCCACTATGTCCACCTCTCGTCGATACGCAGCCATGAGTGGGTCCTTAGAATCCCAAGTGCCAGATACCTGTTGAGCCACTAGGTCCGAGTCACCGGAGCACTTAACCCGGCTTAGGGTCATCTCCTTCGCCATCCGAAGACCGTGGAGTAAGGCCTCGTACTCAGTTGCATTGTTAGTACAAGGGAACATTAAGAGGAGAACATAACAAAACTTGTCACCTCGTCGGGAAGTTAATATGACTCCAGCCCCCGAGCCCTCCAATTGCTTGGACCCATCAAAGTGAATAGTCCAGTAAGTGTTATCTGGCTTTTCCTCTGGTGCCTGCAACTCTGTCCAATCATTGATGAAATCCACGAGTGCTTGAGATTTGATCGCTGTGTGAGGTGTATACTTGAGCCCGTGAGGTCCAAGCTCAATAGCCCACTTGGCAATCCGGCCAGTTGCTTCTTTGTTTTGAATGATATCTCCCAGAGGGGCTGAACTGACCACTGTGATAGGATGACCCTGAAAGTAATGTTTGAGCTTCCGGCTTGCCATAAACACCCCACACACCAGCTTCTGCCAATGTGGATACCTCTGCTTTGATTCAATAAGCACCTCACTCATATAATAAACCGGTCATTGAACCAGATATTCCTTTCCAGCTTCCTTGTGCTCCATAACAATAGCCACACTAACAGCCCTGGCATTAGCAGCCACATACAGGAGTAAAGGTTCTTTATCGATCGGAGCTGCAAGCACATGCGGTTCAGCTAATTGCCTCTTCAGATCCTCAAACGCTTTATCAGCCGCATCGCTCCAGACAAAGTCATCCGTTTTCTTTAACATCTGGTATAAAGGGATAGCTTTCTCCCCGAGACGACTGATAAACCGGCTCAAAGCCACAATCCGGCCAGCTAAACGTTGAACATCATTGATACACGCCAGTTTAGCCAAAGACGTGGTTCCTGATTTTTTTCCAGACTAGCCTCAAGGCCCCTGTTTGACACTAGAAAGCCCAAGAGTTTGCCTGCCGGGACACTAAAGACACATTTGTCCTGATTGAGCATCATCTTGTAAACCCGGAGGTTGTCAAAGGTTTCTCTCAAGTCATCTATCAATGTTGCCTCTTTCCTGGACTTTATCACAATATCATCCACATATGCATGAACATTGCGCCCAATCTGCTTATGAAGACAATTCTAAACACAGCGTTGATAAGTCGCCTGGGCACTCTTGAGCCCAAAGGGCATGGAGACATAGCAGAAGGCTCCAAAGGGAGTTATAAAAGTTATCTTCTCTTGGTCCTTAACTGCCATTTTGATCTGATGATAACCAGAATAAGCATCCAAAAAACAAAAATGGTCACAACCCGTCGTAGCATCAATAATCTGATCAATACGAGGGAGGGTAAAGGGATCTACTGGGCAGGCCTTGTTCAAATCTGTGTAGTCCACACACATACGCCAAGTGCCGTTTTTCTTAAGAACCAGCACCGGATTAGCCAACCACTCCGGGTGAAAGACCTCCACGATAAACCCCGCGGCCAACAGCCGAGCTGCCTCCTCACCGATAGCCTTATGCCTTTCTTTGTTGAAGCGGCGGAGAAACTGCCTAGCCGGTTTAAACTTGGGATCTATATTAAGTGTGTGCTCAGTGAGTTCCCTCGGTACACCTGGCATGTCAGAAGGCTTCCATGCAAAGATGTCTCGGTTCTCATGGATGAACTCGATGAGTGCACTTTCCTATTTGGGATCCAGGTTAGCGCTGATGCTAGACTGCTTTGATGAATCGCCAGGAACAAAATCAACCATCTTAGTGTCGGTGGCCGATTTAAACTTCAACGCCGGATCGTGCTCCGGAGTTGGCTTTTTCAAAGAAGTCATGTCTGCCGGATCGCCCTTGTCTTTGTAAAACTTCAGCTCTTCTGTGGCACAAACCGACTCAGTGTAAGCCACATCACCTTCCTCACATTCCAAAGCAATCTTCCTGCTCCCGTGTACTATGATGATCCCCTTATGACCTTGCATCTTAAGCTGCAGATAAACATAACACGGCCTCGCCATGAACTTGAAGTAAGCCGGTCGCTCAAACAGAGCGTGATACAGACTCTTGATTTTCACCACCTCAAAAGTCAATGTTTCTGACCTTGAATCATGATCATCTCCAAAGGCCACCTCTAGGGCTATCTTGCCCACTGGATATGCAGATTTACCGGGCACCACACCATGAAAAACGGTGTTTGGCGGTTTAAGATTCTTATCTGTCAACCCCATACGGCGAAAGGTGTCATAGTAGAGAATATTGATACTGCTTCCCCCATCCATGAGCACCTTGGTGAACTTATACCCCCCAACTTGAGGTGCCACCACTAAAGCCAGATGACCCGGATTATCAACCCGGGGTGGGTGATCCTCTCTACTCCATAAAATGGGTTGCTCAAACCAGCGCAAATATTGAGGCACTGCCGGTTCAACATAGTTCACAACCCTCTTGTGAAGCTTCTGATCACGCTTACACAAGCTAGTGGTGAAGACATGATACTGCCCACTATTCAACTGCTTCGGATTGCTCTGATAACCCGACTACTACTGCTGCTACTGATTCCCCTGATGGTTATAACCTCCCTGGTTGCCCTGGTTCCCTTGATTGCTATGTCCGGTTTGATTGCCTTGAAATCCTGAACCAGAGCTACCGCCTCCATAACCCGGCCCATAAAAACCACCTCCTGAACTGCCAGGCGGGCCATTGTCATATTGAAACATATTGGAGTTCTTGAACTCTTCCATGATATAACAATCCTTCCAAAGATGGGAAGCTGGCCTCTCCTTCGATCCATGCTTTGGACAAGGTTGATTTAACATGCGCTCTAGATTGAGGCCTAAACCTCCACCCCTCTAGGGTTGTTTGCCCTTACGACACTGACTGTTATCCTGAGCATTGGTGTTAGCCACAAAGTCCAAACTATTGTCTGCCTTGCGCTTACCATTGTTTCCATGACCTGCCGGGTTATGCTGCTGCCCCCTGGTGTTGCCGTTCTTCTTCCCTTTCCCCGGTTTGTCCTCCTCTGAGTCAGGGTCCTTAGTATTATCTGAATCGGCATATTTAACCAAAGCGGCCATAAGCGTTGCCATATCATTGCAGTGACGTTTGAGCCTTCCTAACTTCTATTTTAGCGGTAGAAACCGGTAATTGCCTTCCAACGTTAACACTGATGTGTCCGCATTGATGCGATCCGATGAATGCAGAATAGCTGAGACCCGCTTCACCCAATGGGTTGTAGACTCCCCATCCTCTTGAACACAAGCGGCCAGGTCCACAATCGACATAGGCTGCTTACAAGTATCCTTAAAATTCTTGATAAACCGGTGTTTTAACTCGGCCCATGATCCGACAAAGTTAGATGGTAAGCTCTTTAACCAAGTATGAGATGTCCCCTCCAACATCATGGTGAAGTATTTAGCACACACTACTTCATCCATATCCAACATCTCCATCGCCATCTCATAACTTTCAATCCATGACTCTGGTTGCAAATCGGCGGTGTAATTGGGCACCTTACGAGGGCCTTTGAAATACTTGGGCAGTCGCACATTACGTAAAGTGGGGGTGAGACACGACACCCCTAAGGAACTGAAGACCACACCTGGCTCCACTGAAGCGGTAGGGCGAACCGGAGTAGATTGACGAGTTGTATGCAAAGCTGCCAACTCGGCCTCTCGACATGCACAACCATGATCCACCACATCCTGCGCATTAGCACCTCCGCCTGCCGGGTTGTACCCTTGCGGCAAGTTATGGTTTTGGACTCTTTTCCAAACACTTTTTCCCTTGTTTTGGACTCTAACATGCATGATTTGAATGGAACTAACCCGGACTGACGCTGTTTTCAGCAGAATTGCCATGGTGTTATTTATGTGCAGAAACAAAAGTTCTCAGAATGACCTGAAACTTCATGGAACATCTTTTCGGAAATAATAAAAAATCCTTGCAAAAGATGAAGAACAGGGGCCCCACACCCTAGCCACGAGGGTGGGGGGCGCCTGCCCCCCTAGGACGCGCCCCCCTACCTCGTGGGCCCCCTGGAGCTCCTCCGACCTCAACTCTAACTCTATATATTTGCTTTCGGGGAGAGAAAAAAAATAAGAAAGAAGGATTCATCGCGTTTTACGATACGGAGCCGCCGCCAAGCCCTAAAACCTCTCGGGAGGGCTGATTTGGAGTCCGTTCGGGGCTTCGGAGAGGGGAATCCGTCGCCATCGTCATCATCAACCATCCTCCATCACCAATTTCATGATGCTCACCGCCGTGTGTGAGTAATTCCATCGTAGGCTTGCTGGACGGTGATGGGTTGGATGAGATTTATCATGTAATCGAGTTAGTTTTGTTAGGGTTTGATCCCTAGTATCCACTATGTTTTGAGATTGATGTTGCTATGACTTTGCTATGCTTAATGCTTGTCACTAGGGCCCGAGTGCCATGATTTCAGATCTGAACCTATTATGTTTTCATCAATATATGAGAGTTCTTGATCCTATCTTGCAAGTCTATAGTCACCTATTAGGTGTTATGATCCGTTAACCCCGAAGCAACAATAATTGGGATACTTACCGGTGATGATCGTAGTTTGAGGAGTTCATGTATTCACTATGTGTTAATGCTTTGGTCTGGTACTCTATTAAAAGGAGGCCTTAATATCCCTTAGTTTCCGCTAGGACCCCGCTGCCACGGGAGGGTAGGACAAAAGATGTCATGCAAGTTCTTTTCCATAAGCATGTATGACTATATTCGAAATACATGCCTACATTACATTGATGAATTGAACCACATCCAGCATAATTCTCTATCACCGATCCATTGCCTATGAGCTTTCCATATATTGTTCTTCGCTTATTTACTTCTTTGTTGCTATTGCTATTATCACTACAAAATACCAAAAACATTACTTTTGCTACCGTTACCCTTTGCTACCATTACCACTACTATCATATTACTTTGTACTAAACACTTTGCTGTAGATATTAAGTTTCCAGGTGTGGTTGAATTGACAGCTCAGCTGCTAATACTTGATAATATTCTTTGGCTCCCCTTATGCCGAATCAATAAATTTGGGTTGAATACTCTACCCTCGAAAACTGTTGCGATCCCCTATACTTGCGGTTTATCACACCTCATAATCTGTCTTTCTCTTATAGGCTGAGCTGAGAAAAAAGGAAGCCCAAACCGCTAATCTTCAAGAAAATATCAAATCCCAGCAAGCAGAAACCTCCAAAGCCAAAGAGGAACTGACCAGTGCTTTAGCAGCCATGGAGAAGCTTTAGGAAACTTTTAAGAAGGAACAGGAGAATTGGGGCATAGAGAAAACCGCATTGCAAAAGAGAGCTGAAGACGCAGAAGCAGCCCTTAAACCGGTGGCCGAAGAGCTGACCGGTTTAAAGCGGCAGATAAATGCCATGACCTCTGTTGTGTTTGGTAAGTACCCTCACCTGAAGGTTTCAACATACATTATCTCATCAGTGACCGATTTACTGATGCTCACAATGATACATGAACTCGCATTACCCATCTGGGCTATGACATGCGGATGAAGCTGAAGGCTGCCTATACTCTTATAGAGCAGTTATATTCCGGAGCCCAACGGGCCATTTGCATTGCTGCTCATAACAAACCTCCTCCAACTATGATAAAGGAAACCATTGACAAACTGTCAATGTTGCCTGCCCGGTTGGACGAATTAAAATGATCAGCTGCAAGGTCAGGTGCGCTTACTGCCCTAATCCGGGCTAAGGCATGGATACTAGATCTTGAGTCGTCGGATATAGGCAGTGGCTACCCTGGCGTAAAGGAGGACGGTTCAGAGTTTAACAATGACGATCTTCGAAGGTTGACAAGGGAAATGTGCCCCTTAGCGAGCAAATTGGCTGAGGAAACAGATCTCTCACACTACCAGCCGGTTTATGATTCTGATCATAAAAGATATCCTGCACCAACACATGATGTAGAAGAACTTATTCTGCCAATCCGTAAGCACACCTACGCCCGTGAGACCCCTCAAACCTTATAAGTGATGAAGTTGTGTTCCAAGCCTTAACTGGAATCGATTGGGCAACCGTTGACTTCCAGCCACTGGGTAGAGAGGAGGAAGATGCATCAGTGCAAGATGATCCACAGCCTTCAAGTCAGCCTGGTGACGAGTCATGATCCGGAGGCCGGTTTAGCCTTCTGCGTACTACCACACTTGCTGAAAACAATTATTTTTTTGGGCATTAAAGCGCCTTGTAATAGGCTAGTTCAAAACACTTGGTCTGCTATGCCATCGCGCATACTTATTTTGCCTGATATTGTGAATCCACCATGCTTTAGGATATATTATGTTCATAATCCGTAGCGGTGTTATTCAAATTGTTCCTGCATACAAGAAGTTTGAAAGTGTCTTGGCGGTTTACCGTTGGACGGGTCATGATGCCCAAATATATAGCCAGGGTTTATAACCAAGGCTGTACTTTGAAAATAATCAAAGATGAAAGAGATGATACATGTGATATTGAATCACACGGTTGGTTGACCAACCTTTGTGTATTTAGGGTGATAACCCCAATCTTGAGTATTGATAACTCCTTCCATGTTTTGCTGGTTTATGATAAAACCGTACCGGTTATAATAAACACCAGTGTATCCACATATAATACTGGTGACTTGTAATCAAAACCAGACCGGGTCAAGAAATGCTGGATTATAATTGATCATGTACTAACAACTTATCGTTGAAAGCCAACCCGGGTCAATAAAGGTCGGTTTATCATAAGATATTAAAAATCTCACCAAAGGAGAAAAAACTTGTCAAATAAAAACACAAAAAGAACATGCAAGTCTTTTCATGGGCTGCCAGGACACTGAGTTAAACCATTTTTCGAAGCCTTTTAAGATGGACCTCACATTAACCAATCGTCGTTTTAACTTTGACAAGTTCAGGGTCTATGAGATTGACTTGTCAAACGTTCGGCGGGTCATATCAGGATTACCTGGACGGAGTGGCTTACTTAAAAAGGCAGGTTAACCCGGGGTTTTAGGTGTATACACCTGGCTTCCAAGCCTGGCTTGATAGCCTATTGCAAGGGTGTAAGCTCTTTGTTCTTTGAGAAGCAAAGAGCCCCCAAGCAACATTTGAGCTGTGCTTGGTGGGTGCCTATGTTTGAGTTGTACTGTTGCAACACTCTGTTTGGCCCCACATGATTTCCTTTTGGCCTTAAGCCGATCAAGAGGTGTAGCTATGGTTAAAATACAACCAAGCCCCCAAGTGATTTCCCTAATGACCTCATGCCAATCAAGAGGTGTAGCTATGGTTCGAATACGACCAAGCCCCCAAGTGATTTCCCTAATGGCCTCACGCCAATCAAGACGTGTAGCTATGGTTCGAATACGACCAAGCCCCCAAGTGATTTCCTTTGATATATGTGGCCTTATAAGCCAGATCAATGGGAAATAGAACTCCACTTTATAAACAGAAGCCCCCGTGTAACCACACATGATGTAATAAAAACAACAGAGACCCCGCTTTAGCTGAGGCTCTGGTTTATTATATTGATCATAATATATACATTGTCATAAATATGTACATAAGAAGAGCATGTGGCTCAAGTATAGTAAGGCCGAAGATGAGCTATATTCCATGGCCGTTGGGTCTCCTCCTCCGATTTACGTGAGTCTTTGTGCTCTCGAACATCGATAAGGTAGTATGATCCATTGTGCAGATTTTTGCTAACCACAAAAGGCCCTTCCCAAGGTGGGGACAACTTGTGCATATCAATCTGATCCTGGATGAGCCGGAGCACCAGATCACCTTCTTGAAAAGTTTTGGTTTTAACCCGGCGGCAGTGATAACGTCGCAGGTCTTGCTGGTAAATCTCTGAACGAGCCTCTGCAATATCACGCTCCTCATCTAATAGGTCCAGTGAATCCTGACGTGCTTTCTCATTATCACCTTCCACATAATCCGCCACACGGGGCGAGTCATGACGGATGTCACTAGGGAGAACTGCCTCTGCTCCGTAAACCATGAAGAAAGGCGTGTAACCCGTAGATCTATTCGGTGTGGTATTGATACTCCATAACACAGAAGGTAACTCCTCCACCCAACAACCCGGCGTCCACTTTAAAGGAACCATAAGTCGGGGCTTGATGCCTCACAAAATTTCTTGATTGGCTCTCTCTGCTTGACCATTAGATTGGGGGTGAGCCACTAATGACACGTCAAGTCGGATGTGCTCACGTTGACAAAATTATTCCATAGCACCCTTGTACAGATTAGTACCATTATCGGTTATGATGCTGTGTGGAAAACCAAAATGGAAGATCACCTTTTTGATGAATTGAACAGCCGTGGTTGCATCACACTTACTGACTGTCTCTGCCTCTACCCACTTGGTGAACTTATCAACCACCACCAATAGGTGGGTATTCTTGTCCTTGGACCTCTTAAAGGGCCCAACCATATCCAGCCCCCAAGTTGCAAACGTCCAAGTGATTGGAATCATCCTTAATTATTGAGCCGGAACATGAGCGCGGCGTGCAAACTTCTGACAATTGTCACACCTCTTTACCAAATCCTCAGCATTAGCATGAGCCGTCAACCAATAGAGGCCATGACGAAAAGCCTTAGCTACCAAGGATTTTGAACCGGCATGGTGACCACAATCTCCTTCGTGGATCTCATGCAAAATCTCACAGCCTTCTTGAGGAGACACACAACGCTGAAACGCCCCTGTTACACTGCAATGATGTAACTCCCCGTTGATAATGGTCATTGATTTGGATCGCCGAATTATCTGCCTGGCCAAGTCTTCATCCACTGGTAACTCGCCCCGGTTCATGTATGCCAGGTATGGGACTGTCCAATTTGGGATAACGTGAAGAGCCGACACCAATTGAGCCTCCGGGTCAGGAACAGCCAAATCCTCCTTTGTAGGTATCTTGACCGACGAATTATGTAGCACATCCAGAAAGACATTGGGTGGCACCGGTTTATGTTGAGAGCCTAAGCGACTTAAAGCATCTGCCGCTTCATTCTTTCGCCGGTCTATATGGTCAACCTAATAACCCTTGAAATGACCAGCCACTATGTCCACCCCTCGTTGATACGCCACCATGAGTGGATCCTTGGAATCCCAAGTGCCAGACACCTATTGAGCTACCAGGTCCGAGTAACCAAAGCACTTAACCCGGCTTAAATTCATCTCCTTAGCCATCCGAAGACCATGGAGCAAGGCCTCATATTCAGCTGCATTGTTAGTGCAAGGGAACATTAAACGGAGAACATAACAAAACTTATCACCTCATGGGGAAGTTAATACGACTCCAGCCCCCGAGCCCTCCAATTGTCTGGACCCATCAAAATGAATAGTCCAATAAGTGTTATCTGGCTTTTCCTCCGGTGCCTGCAACTCTGTCCAGTCATTGATGAAGTCCGCAAGTGCTTGGGATTTGATTGTTGTGCGAGGCGTATATTTTAACCCGTGAGGTCCTAGCTCAATAGCCCATTTGGCAATCCAGCCAGTTCCTTCTCTGTTTTGGATGATATCCCCCAAGGGGGCAGAACTGACCACAGTGATAGGATGACCCTGAAAATAGTACTTGATCTTTCGGCTTGCCATGAAAACTCCATACAGCAGTTTCTGCCAATGTGGGTACCTCTGATTGGACTCAATAAGCACCTCACTGATATAATAAACCGTCCGTTGAACCAAATACTCTTTCCCAGCCTCCTTGCACTTCACAACAATAGCCGCGCCAATAGCCCAGGCATTAGCAGCCACATATAACAACAAGGGTTCTTTATCAACAGGAGCAGCAAGGATAGGAGGCTCAGCTAGCTGCCGCTTTAGACTCTCAAACGCTTCATTGGCAGCATCACTCCAAACAATGTTATCTGTTTTTTTCAGCATCTGATACAAAGGGATGGCCTTCTCCCCTAGGCGACTGATAAACCGGCTTAAAGTTGTAATCCGGCCTGACAAGCGTTGAACATCATTGACACAATTTGGCTTGGCTAGTGAAGTGATAGCTTTGATCTTCTTCGTATTAGCTTCAATGCCCCTGTTAGATACTAGAAAACCCAAGAGCTTGCCTGCCGGTACACCAAGACACATTTAGCTGGATTAAGCATCATCTTATAAACCCGGAGGTTATCAAAAGTCTCCTTCAAGTCATCTATCAATGTTTCCTCCTTTATGGACTTTACCACAATATCATCCACATAAGCATGAACATTGCTCCCAATCTAATTATGACGACAATTCTGTACATAGCGCTGGTAAGTCGCCTGGGCACTCTTGAGCCCAAAAGGCATAGATACATAGTAGAAGGCTCCAAAGGGAGTTATAAAAGATGTCTTCTCCTGGTCCTTAACTGCCATTTTGATCTGATGGTAACCAGAATAAGCGTCCAGAAAACAAAAACGGTCACAACCCGCCGTAGCATCAATGATTTGATCAATACGCGGGAGAGCAAAGGGACCAGCACCTTGTTCAAATCTGTCTAGTCCACACACATACGCCAAGTGTCGTTCTTCTTAAGTACCAGCACCGAATTAGCTAGCCACTCAGGGTGAAAGACCTCCACAATAAACCCTGCTGCCAAAAGTCGGGCTACTTCCTCACCAATAGCCTTGCGCCTTTCTTCATTGAAGCGGCGGAGAAACTGCCTGACCGGTTTAAACTTATGATCTATATTAAGACTGTGCTTAGCGAGTTCCCTCGGTACACCTGGCATATCAGAAGGTTTCCATGCAAAGATGTCCCGCTTCTCACGGATGAACTCGATGAGCGCGCCTTCCTATTTCGGATCCAGGTTAGCGCTGATGCTGAACTTCCTGGATGAATCGCCAGGAACGAAGTCAACCAGCTTAGTCTCCTCGGCCGATTTAAATTTCAAAGCCGGATCATGCTCTGTAGTTGGTTTTTTCAGGGAAGTCATATCTGCCGGATCAACATTGTCTTTGTAAAGCTTCAACTCCTCTATTGCACAAACCGACTCAGCATATGCCGCATCACCTTCTTCACATTCCAAAGCAATCTTCCGGCTCCCATGCACTATGATGGTCCCCTTATGACCCGGCATCTTAAGATGCAGATAAACATAACAGGGCCTTGACATGAACTTAACATAAGCCAGCTGTCCAAACAGGGCATGATATGGGCTCTTGATTTTCACCACTTCAAAAGTCAATGTTTCTGATCTTGAATCATGATCATCTCCGAAAGCAACCTCTAGAGATATCTTACCAATTGGGTACGCCGATTTACCAGGCACCACACCATGAAAGACGGTGTTTGACGGTTTAAGATTTTTATCTGTCAACCCCATGTGACGGAAGGTTTCATAATAAAGGATATTAATACTGATCCCTTCATCCATGAGTACCTTGGTGAACTTGTACCCCCCAACCTGAGGTGCCACCACTAATGCCAGGTGACCTGGATTATCAACCCGGGGTGGATGATCCTCTCGACTCCACAAAATGGGTTGTTCAGACCAGCGCAGATAACGGGGCACTGTCGGTTCAACGGAGTTTACTGCCCTTTTATGAAGCTTCTGATCGTGCTTACATAAACTAGTGGTGAAGACATGGTACTGCCCACTATTCAATTGCTTCGGATTACTCTGATAACCCGATTGTTGCTGCTGCTGACTCCCCTGATGATTATAACCTCCCTGGTTGCCCTGAACTGCCTTGATTGCCATGTCCGGTTTGGTTGCCTTGGAATCCTGAACCGGAACTGCCTCCACCATAACCCGGCCCATGAAAACCGCCTCCTGAACCGCCGTGCGGTCCATGGTCGTATTGAAAGAGATTTGAATTCTTGAACTCCCGCATAATGAAGCAATCTTTCCAAAGATGTGTAGCTGGCCTTTCCTTCGACCCGTGCTTTGGGAAGGGTTGATTTAACAGGCGCTCAAGATTGGGACCAGATCCTCCACCCCGCCGGGACGGTTTACCCTTACGGCGCTGACCATTATCCTGGGTGTTGGTGTTAGCCACAAAGTCCAAGCTATTATCCGCATTGCGCTTACCGTTGTTCCCATGACCCGCCGGGTTATGCTGCTGCCCCTTGGCACCACCATTCTTCTTTCCCTTCCCCGGCTTTTCATCCTCAGACTCAGGGTCCTTGGTACTATCTGAATCGGCATACTTAACCAGAGCTACCATGAGTGTTGCCATGTCATTGCAGTGACGCTTGAGCCTTCCCAACTTCAGTTTCAAAGGCGTAAACCGGCAATTGCCTTCCAACGTCAAGACTGCCGTATCCGCATTGATGCGGTCTGATGAATGCAAAATAGCTGAGACTCGCTTTACCCAATGGGTTGTAGACTCCCCTTCCTCTTGAACACAGGCGGCTAAGTCCACAATTGACATGGGATGCTTGCACGTATCTTTGAAATTCTGGATAAACCGGCTTTTTAGCTCAGTCCATGACCCAACGGAGTTAGCTGGTAAACTTTTCAGCCAAGTATGAGTTGTCCCCTCCAGCATCATAGTGAAGTACTTAGCACATGCCGCATCATCCACGTCCAGCATCTCCATTGCCATCTCATAGCTCTCGACCCATGATTCAGGGGGTAAATCGGCAGTGTAATTGGGAACCTTATGAGGACCCTTTAAGTCCTTAGGCAGCCACACGTTACGCAAGGCCGGGGTGAGACACGTCACCCCCAAAGAACTGAAAACCACACCTGGTTCCACTGAAGTG
Organism: Triticum aestivum; assembly: GCF_018294505.1. Taxonomy (NCBI): domain Eukaryota; kingdom Viridiplantae; phylum Streptophyta; class Magnoliopsida; order Poales; family Poaceae; genus Triticum; species Triticum aestivum. The sequence continues at coordinate 376,465,525 of NC_057794.1, forward strand.
GTCAAACGAACCGGGGTAAGCTGACGAGCCGCGTATTGCGCTGCTAACTCGGCTGCTCGACGCACTCGACCGTGATCCACCACATCTTGGGCATTAGCACCGCCACCCGCCGGGTTATGCCCTCATGGCGGGTTACAGTTTCGTGCACTGCTTGATACAGTCGGTTCATCAATATGCCTGCTGTAGCTCCGACTTGGGCGGGGGGTGGAATGAATCCTCTCACGATTGTGCGAATAGGCCTGCTATTGGGTCAAAGCCGTCTGAAGGAGCTCTCTGGCCCGTCGTGTTTCAACTGCTACTGGAGACTTGCCTTCGATCAGGAGAGCTGCCAATCATGAAGCGACGGCGACGATGTTATCCAACGGTTAGAGTAATGACCCGGAGGTGTTGAGACGTGCTGTGATAGGATATTATTCTAACGAGGCGGATCCGTCGCGCGCGGCTGAACCGGTGCCCCCGCTCCAGGTGCCTCCACCCGGTTTACCACTGGCTGGTTGCCGGTTCCTACTCCTGGCGTGTTAAAGAGATTCCTTCCCTCGTAAACCAGAGGCAGGTGAGACCGGTGCCTTCTCCTCATGACATCATTTGATGCGCTCTGATCTTGCATAAGCTGATAAGCCTGTGCTTCTAACTCGGCCCGCTCTGCGGCCATCCTGGTGTTCTCTGCTGCTAGATCTATCTTAGCTTGGGCTATCTGATCCTTCACCTTTGCAATTTTCTGTGTTATGTTGATCCTGATCTGCCGGATTAACCTCAGCTGTCAGCAATGTTGCCAAAGTGTCGAATAAATCAGACAAAACCTGAACCGGCGCTGGCACGGGGCCTCCTGCCCCGGCGGGTGTTGCAACTGTTGAACCAGAAATCATCGCCGCTGTGGTAGAAGAATGTTGCACCGCCTGCATGCCAGCCATGAAAATCGCAACTAGGCTCGGTGGATCAGAGAGGTCCGGAATACAGTCACCATCAGAACCGCTACTAATCCGGCCATCATGCAGCTGATACAGCGACTCGGTCTCTCCGGTTAAAGACTTGTCATCAGAGTAAACGACGGTTTCGCCACCAGATACCGATCTATCCTTAGATTCCGCTCCGTGGATGACTCCCACGAAGGCATGCTTTACGGCAGGCTGAACTCGGGCAGGTCTTGCATGCTGAGCCGTCTCGAAGATGTCAGTGTAGATGTCCGGCTCAGGGCCCGGTTCGCCGATCTTGCAAATGAAAACGTGTATTCCGCCAAAGGGGACCCGGTACCCATACTCAATCGATCCGGCCTCAGGGCCCCAGCCCGCGTCGTGGATGTAGAGCTTGCCACGACGACCCTTGGTCATTCGGCCCACAACGTATCCCTTGAGTCCTTCGAAGCCGCCCTTTAAGAACTCGAAACCATCGTGCGATAGCCCCACGGTGGGCGCTGATGACCCACAAGTATAGGGGGGTCTATCGTAGTCCTTTCGATAAGTAAGAGTGTCGAATCCAACGAGGAGCAGAAGGAAATGATAAGCGGTTTTCAGCAAGGTATTCTCTGCAAGTACTGAAATAAGTGGTAACAGATAGTTCTGTGATAAGATAATTTGTAATGAGCAACAAGTAACAAAAGTAAATAAAGTGCAGCAAGGTGGCCCAATCCTTTTTGTAGCAAAGGACAAGCCTGGACAAACCCTTATATAAGGAAAAGTGCTCCCGAGGACACATGGGAATATCGTGAAGCTAGTTTTCATCACGTTCATATGATTCACGTTTCATACTTTGATAATTTGACATGTGGGTGGACCGGTGCTTGGGTGCTGTTCTTACTTGAACAAGCATCCCACTTATGATTAACCTCTATTGCAAGCATCCGCAACTACAACAAAAGTATTAAGGTAAACCTAACCATAGCATGAAACATATGGATCCAAATCAGCCGCTTATGAAGCAACGCATAACCTAGGGTTTAAGCTTCTGTCACTCTAGCAATCCATCATATACTTATTACTTCCCAATGCCTTCCTCTAGGCCCAAATAATGGTGAAGTGTTATGTAGTCGACGTTCACATAACACCACTAGAGGCTAGACAACATACATCTCATCAAAATATCGAACGAATACCAAATTCACATGACTACTAATAGCAAGACCTCTCCCTTGTCCTCGGGAACAAACGTAACTACTCACAAAGCATATTCATGTTCATAATCAGAGGGGTAATAATATGCATAAAGGATCTGAACATATGATCTTCCACCAATTAAACCAACTAGCATCAACTACAAGGAGTAATTAACACTACTAGCAACCTACTAGCACCAATCCCGGACTTGGAGACAAGAATTGGATACAAGAGATGAACTAGGGTTTTGAGATGAGATGGTGCTGATGAAGATGTTGATGGAGATTGCCCTCTCCCGATGATAGGAGCGTTGGTGATGACGATGGCGATGATTTCCCCCCTCCGGGGGGGGGGGAGTTTACCCCGCAGAACAGCTCTGCCGGAGCCCTAGATTGGTTCCGCCAAGGTTCTGCCTCGTGGCGGTAGAGTTTCGTCCCGAAAGGTTGCTTCTGATTTTTTTTCTCGATGAAAGACTTCATATAGCAGAAGATGGTCATCGGCGAGCCACCAGGGGGGCCACGAGGTAGGGGGCGCGCCCCCCACCCTTGTGGAAAGGGTGTGGACCCTCTAGTCTTCATCTTTGGCGAGGATTTTTCATTATTTATTATAAGGTATTTCGTGTAGTTTTAGGACTTTTGGAGTTGTGCAGAATAGGTCTCTAATATTTGCTCCTTTTCCAGCCCAGAATTCCAGCTGCCGGCATTCTCCCTCCTTATGTAAACCTTGTAAAATAAGAGAGAATAGCCATAAGTATTGTGACATAATGTGAAATAACAGCCCATAATGCAATGAATATCGATATAAAAGCATGATGCAAAATGGACGTATCAGGCGCCAACTGTCGTGATTTTGTCACGACAGATGTCCTAGTGAAAGGACTTAGTCGTGGAGCCATCGCTATCGGTGTCAAAACCGGCGGATCTCGGGTAGGGGGTCCCGAACTGTGCGTCTAGGCCGGATGGTAACAGGAGGCAAGGGACACGAAGTTTTACCCAGGTTCGGGCCCTCTCGATGGAGGTAAAACCCTACGTCCTGCTTGATTAATATTGATGATATGGGTAGTACAAGAGTAGATCTACCACGAGATCAGAGAGGCTAAACCCTAGAAGCTAGCCTATGGTATGATTGTTGTTCTCTATGTTATCCTACGGACTAAAACCCTCTGGTTTATATAGACACCGGAGAGGGTTAGCGTTACACAAAGTCGGTTACAATGGTAGGAGATCTACATATCCGTATCGCCAAGCTTGCCTTCTACGCCAAGGAAAGTCCCTTCCGGACACGGGACGAAGTCTTTAATCTGGTAGCTTCATAGTCCAGGAGTCCGGCTGAAGGTATAGTCCGGCTATCCGAACACCCCCTAATCCAGGACTCCCTCAGTAGCCCATGAACCAGGCTTCAATGATGACGAGTCCGGCGCGCATATTGTCTTCGGCATTGCAAGGCGGGTTCCTCCTCCAAGTACTTCATAGAAGATTTTGAACACAAAGATAGTGTCCGTCTCTGCAAAATAAGTTTCCACATATTGCCATAGAGAGAATAATATTTACACAAATCTAATCTACTGATGTATTCCGTAGTGTGACACACCACGGCCAAGCCTTTATCCGAGTCGTTTCATTATCCCACCTCAGCACGTCACGCGAGGCGGTTTCCTTGGCACGTCTTGTTAAAGCAGAGATCGTGTCCCCTTATTCCGGGATTCTCATCAATACGGGCGTGGATAACCCAACCACGCCATTGATTACAGCGCTTGGAGATAAGCGAGTTTTACCAGGCTGGTGGGGACACGTAGTTGCGTCCACCCATATAAGGGGATAAGGATCCACCTTTTCACCTACGCCTTCTTCCTCCTTTGCCTATCCATTCTTGCGCACTCGAGCTCCAGCGCTCAAGTCTGCACTCCCCACCTCAACCTTCTCCAGCCATGTCCGGAGCGGGAGGCAAGTGGATGGTCTCCTCCATCACGGAGGGACACATCAAAAAACTGAGGAAGGCCGGATACTTGTCTAACGACATCGCGTACCGGCTTCCCGAAAAGGGGCAGCTCATCCCCACCCCTAGGCCCCATGAGAGGGTGGTGTTCCTCCCCCCATTTCCTCTGTGGACTGGGCTTACCTCTTCACCCATTTGTCCGGGGGCTCATGTTCTACTATGGCCTGGATTTCCACGATCTGGCCCCGAACTTTGTCCTCAACATCTCGGCATTTATCGTCGTGTGCGAGGCTTTCCTCCGCATCCGCCCCCATTTCGGCCTATGGCTCAAGACTTTCAATGTCAAGCCGAAGGTGGTGCGCGGCAACCAGGCGGAGTGTAGAGGTGCCATGGTGGGCAAGATGCCCAAAGTCTTATGGCTCGAGGGCTCCTTTGTGGAGACCCTAAAGGGGTGGCAATCGGGGTGGTTTTACATCACCGAGCCGCGCGACCCTGAATGGGTCGCAGCCCCCGAGTTTCGATCCGGACCCCCTACGCGGCTTACCTCCTGGAAGGAGACGGGCTTGTCGTGGGGTAAAAAAGGAGAGCTGACCGGAATCCAAACATGCGTCCAAACCCTGGTGGACAAGAAGCTCAAACTTGTCAACGTAGTCCAGGTTATGCTCATCTGCTGGATCCTCCCGTGTGAACAACGGGCTTTCAACCTGTGGGAGTTTGACACAGCGTGGCATCGAACTCTGAGTAGGCTCTTCGACACGACGTACGAAGATGCCTGGAAGGTGCTTTTCAAGGGCGCCGAGGCCCCCGCATCCGCTACCGAGGATCGCGGATTCAGTACGCAATGTCACGCTCATGCGGTAAGCTGCTTTTACCTTTTACAGGGTATCAGTTTTTCATAGTTTGACTCCATGCGGGATCTAAGATCCCTTACCTTTGACAGGATTGGAAGGAGACGTCCGGACAGATCAACTATCCGGCTCCTTTACCCGAAGGCCCAGCGGACGCTCGTTTGGCGAAGCAGCTGGTTCCGGCACCCCATGTGGTGCCGGAGAAGAAGGCCAAGAAGAAGGCCACGGGGACTCGAAAGAGTGCCCGACGCCTGGAGGTATCGGATCCCTCATCCGACGACTCCAAGACGCACTCCTCCCATGAAGACGAGGAGGAGGAAGAAGAGACCCCTCCCCCTCCAGCGGGGGAAGGGAAGAAAAGGAAGGCCGCCCCAACTGGGGACGCCGAAGGGTCCAAGAAGGGGAAAACCCTTCCTCCGGACTACTCCACCGACACCGACGACGGCGGAGAGGAGTTGCCACTCAGGGCCAAGCCCCTGGCAAAATCGTAAGTATCCGGATACCAGAGTAATGCATAGTATTCGTTTATTGCACAGCTTTCCCTTATGTCGAGTATGTTTATGCAGCCCACTCAAAGACCAGCTCGACGCGTCGTTGAGCGGCTCACTGGACTCGTCGGATGTGAACTCGCTTCCGACGGCTTCCTCCCCCCGTCCTACGGACGACACCGAAGTGTTGTCCCAACAGGTTCCAAGCCGGGTGGAGGTGGTCCTGGAGGTGCCGCAAGGCGACCTCCCGGACTCCAGGAGTAAAGGGGATAAAACACCCCAGGGCTCCAAGTCCGGCTCTAGGCCGGACACCGCTCCGGAACCTTCAAAGGTTCCAGAGTCTGGCAGGGGACCTCCTTCCAAGAGGAGCAAGCCCATCATGCCGGTGACCCCCGTCCAACCGGAGGCGCCGGACAATCTGTTGGAGGCGCTCCAAGGCGCCTCCATCGACGAGGAGCACCGCACCATTATGAGTGCGGTGGTCCAGAAGGTTCAGTCCGCCAAGAGCGGACTGACTGAAGCTTGTACTAGCCTTTCAACAGGCTTTGAGGTAAGTAAAGAATGTGTAAATAATATTACCGCATAGACAGTAGCCCCTGATGCTCTGTTTGGCGTTCGGGAAGAAAAGCCGAATAGAGGATCAAATAAAATTCGCAGGAGTCTAACAAAAAGGAGTCAATATGCGTATGCAGGCTTCCCTGCTTGCGTCCACCGCACTGACTGCGGAAGTGGACACGCTAAAGCAGAACCTCGAGCGGTCCGAGCAAGAGCTCGGACGTGCCAAGAAGCGGCTCGAGGACAATGAAGGTAAGAAATACCTTGTTTAAATATATAAAAGAAAGGTGCAATTGCAAAAAATGACAGGATTATCGTGGCTGTTGTAGGGGCCACGTCTGAGGTGGCGACCCTTAAGCAAGCGCTGCTCGAGGCTGAGAAGAGGGCGGCCACAGAGCGCACCGAGCGGGAGAAGTATGAGGCCCAAGTTGGCAAGGTGCGGCAAGAGCTCCAGGCTCTCATGAAAAAACATGAGAGTTTGGAGCTTGACTCGAAGACGCGAGCATCCGAGCTCGCGGCGGCTATTGAAAATGCCAGTTCTGACAAGGCCGAATCCCAGAAGACCCTCCAGGAGTTGGATGAGGTGAAAAAGATAGCGGCGAGTAAGGCATTCTTTATGCAAAGCAAACACATAAACATGAGTTACTTGTTACTTACCCGAATCCGGAGCTCTCCAGGAGCGTTCGCAGATCTTCCCCGGAGCATGTCCGATGCCGCCGCATTCTATCGAGCCGAGGAGGGCATCTCGACAGAGAAGGTGTTCTGGTCTCAGTATGCTGAGGCCGGACACCCCGTGCCCCTGAGCGACCAGATGAAACAACTGGTCGCGCTCCACAGGGCGGCCGAACAGGCCATGAAGGGCCTCATAGTTCGGCTGTGGCCTAGAGAGGCTCTGCCTGGGAGCTATTTCGGGCTGGTGCGGCGGCTGGTGGGGGCCTGTCCAAGGCTCGAAGTCATCAAGTGCTCCGTCAGCATTGAAGGTGCCCGTAGGGCCCTTGCTCGTGCTAAGGTGCACTGGGGCAAGATGGATGCTGAGAAGCTTGTGAAGGACGGGCCACCGCCGAGGAAAGAGCATCGCAAGCCCGAGAATTATTATAAGGATGTTCTGAAGGGTGCCTGCCTTGTGGCGGATGAATGTTCCAGGGATGTAATTTTTGAATAAAACTCGCTCGTTTTGTCTTGTGCGCTAAAAACTTGTTCATATGCGCTAAGCAATGCTGTTGGAATTTAAAATATTACCTTCTGTGCGGTTGTTTATCAATTCTGAGAGATGGCGAGTCATCGGCTTCTGCCCCCGTGCCGCTAGTGCTGGGGTGTTCGGGGATAAACCTGAGCGCTCTTTTTCCCATGTTTGGGTCCTTCGAGGGAGGCGCTCAGCACAACGAACCAGGCAATCGAACTATAATGCATGAACACTCTCACTTAGCCATAGAATTCTATAATTTTAAATTTCAGCGAAGCCCCTGGTATTCGGAAGACCGAGTTTGGAGCGCTATCCACGCCTTGGCCGGACAAAGCCGACTCCTCGCTCTAAGCGTCATAAGTCTTTAGGGACTCGAAAAACCTCTCGAACAGCGACCAGCTCTCGCTTCATCATGACAGTCAGTTTTAGCTTTCTCCACTGAGGTGCTCGACCCAGCTCAACTGGGGCACAATCGCAGTGGTTCTCCTAGTGCTACCTTAACCGATATAGCAGAACGTAAGGCACCAAAACATAGGAGCCGGGCAAACCCAACTGTTGACCCAAGACATGATTCGGAGCCGATGCATATAATGCTATAAGTTCGGGGTGTCGCACTTGTTAAAGTGTTCGGACTTCTCACACCATATTGAGGGGTACTAAAGCCCCTGGCGTATTTTGGCCGTACCAACGTGTATGGGTGCAACATGTCATCAAGGAACATATATAAAAAAATGGTAATGCAAAAATAGACAAAAGCTATGCATTGTTTATTAAAAAGGGCTGCGATCAAAGCAGAACGATACAAATAATGTGATAAGCAAAAGGTTGGACTATTTAACATGTCCGTTCAGGGGCTGGCTGCGGAATGGTGTGCGAAACAGGTATACTGCTCGTGATAGAGACCACCTGGGAGTTCCGTAATGCGGCGTGGCTTGTCTGCTTCGCTGGTTCTTGCATCTTTTGTGTGGCAATTGAACTGCCGAACAAGCCTTCCGAAGAATGGAGTCCTGAAAGTAAGAGAAAATAAAAAAATCGGCATCCCCTGGTGCGGTTTAAGCCGTGTTTCGGGCGTGCCGTGATGGTGCCTCTCCCCCTGTACCCATGGTATCTCTAGAGCGTAGTTATGTACGCGAAGCACTGGCGTCGCCTTTTTGCGAGGGCTGGGGTTGGGGCCGCATTGCTACGCCTGCTCGGATCGTGCCAGGCGGTTTTGTTGTAGGTTACTCTGGGCGCGCTTGACGGTGTCCGGTCGTTTAGTGGCCGGACTGGAGAACTGCCTGGAGAGGCTGCTGTGTACTGCCGCTGCAAGGGCCGCCGTGTGCTCCTCCGTTCGGAGGGAACGTTCGGAGGGCCGCCGTGTACTGGCATCTTGAGCTTAAGGTATGCGTAGTGCGGTACCGCATTGAACTTGGCGAATGCGGTTCGCCCGAGCAGTGCGTGATAGCCACTACGGAATGGGACTATGTCGAAGATTAACTCCTTGCTTCGGAAATTATTCGGAGATCCGAAGACCACTTCAAGTGTGACTGAGCCTATACAGTTGGCCTCTACACCTGGTATTACGCCTTTAAAGGTCGTTTTGGTGGGCTTAATCCTCGAGGGATCTATGCCCATTTTTTGCACTGTATCCTGGTAAAGCAGGTTCAGGCTGCTGCCGTCGTCCATAAGGACTATAGTGAGATGAAATCCGTCAATAATTGGGTCTAGAACCAATGCGGCAAATCCGCCATGACGGATGCTAGTGGGATGGTCCCTTCGATCAAAGGTGATAGGGCAGGAGGACCATGGGTTGAACTTTGGGGCGACTGGCTCTATCGCGTATACGTCCCTTAACGCGCGCTTCCGCTCCCTTTTGGGGACGTGGGTTGCATATATCATGTTCACCGTCCGCACTTGTGGGAGAAAACCCTTTTGTCCACTGTTGTTCGGCAGCCGAGGCTCCTCGTTGTCATCGCTATGCAGCCCCTTGTCTTCATTTTTGGCGTTAACTTGCTTGCCTGCTTGAACACCCAACAATCCCTGTTGGTGTGATTGGCCGGCTTTTCGGGGGTGCCATGTATTTGGCACAAGCGGTCGAGTATTCGGTCCAAACTGGACGGGCCCCTAGGATTCCTTTTGAATGTCTTTTCCCGCTGACCGGATTTAGAGCCTCTGAATCTGGCATTAACTGTCGTATCCTCAGCATTGTCGCCATTAATGCGGCGCTTCTGCTTGTTGCGACGCGACCTGCCACTACTGTCCCTGGTACCCGAATTACCAGGGTTCTTAGTCATATTGTTGCTACGAGCAAGCCAGCTGTCTTCTCCCGCGCAAAAGCGGGTCATGAGTGTCGTGAGTGCTGCCATAGATTTCGGCTTTTCCTGTCCTAGGTGTTGGGCAAGCCACTCGTCACGGATATTGTGCTTGAAGGCTGCTAGGGCCTCTGTGTCCGGATAGTCGACTATTTGATTTTTCTTTGTTAGAAACCGTGTCCAGAATTGCCTGGCCGATTCCTCTGGCTGCTGAATTACGTGGCTTAGGTCATCGGCGTCTGGTGGTCGCACGTAAGTGCCCTGGAAATTGTCGAGGAATGCGGCTTCCAGGTCCTCCCAACAACTGATGGATCCTGCTGGCAAGCTGTTAAGCCAATGCCGAGCTGGTCCTTTGAGCTTGAGTGGGAGGTATTTGATGGCGTGGAGATCATCGCCGCGGGCCATGTGGATATGAAGGAGATAATCCTCGATCCATACCGCAGGATCTGTTGTGCCATCATATGATTTGATGTTTACGGGTTTGAAACCCTTGGAGATTTGATGATACATTACTTCGTCTGTGAAGCATAGTGGGTGTGCGGCGCCTCTGTACTGGGCTATATCACGACGTAGCTCCAATGAGCTTTGTCTACTGTGTTCGGCCCTACCGGATTTATGTCCGGCGTAACGGTTATTGTTTCGAGTCGTGGGGCGCCCACGCGATCCGTAGATCGATCTTGTTTGCCTTGCCTTGTCCTCCAACATATCTCGCAGGTCTGGTGCATTTTCCCGTGCCTTGGTATGGGGTGCGGCTTGAGTGGAGGGCCGAGAGGCCTCTCTGTCGCGGCCACGAGGTGGCCGGTCGGCCATATCAAGTGCTTCCTCCTCTAATCGGGGTAGCAACCCACGCTTTGGGTAGCTCTTGGAGGGGCGTTCGAGTTTATGCTCTTCGGCCACAAGGACTTCAGTCCATCTGTCGACTAGCAAATCTTGATCAGCTCTAAGTTGTTGCTATTTTTTCTTGAGGCTTCTTGCCGTGGCCATAAGCCTGCGTTGAAAATGCTCTTGCTCGACGGGATCCTCTGGCACGACGAATTCGTCGTCGTCGAGGCTTGCCTCGTCTTCGGAGGGAGGCATATGATTATCGTCCTCGACCTCTCTGTCTGCCGCTCTCTCATGAGGGCTGGTTTCTCCATCCTCCTGTGGTGAATCTTGCTGGAGGGGGTTTTCTTCGGCACTTTACGGAGTATTATTATCTCCCGTGCTGGAATCACCGTATTTGTTTTGGCGGGATTTTGAGCGGCGCCGCTGACGCCGGCGCTTAGGCTGTTTCTTGGAGGGGTCATCCTCCACTGTTCCATCGCCATCTCCTTCTTTTGGGGTGTCCATCATGTATATGTCATATGACGAGGTGGCTTTCCAAGGCCCAATAGGCGCTGGTTCTTCATCGTCTCCTGCATCGGCGTCCATACCGTCGATGTCTTCGGAGTCGAAGTCGAGCATGTCGGTTAAATCATAGACAGTGGCTACAAAGTGGGTGGTGGGTGAGCTTTGAATTCCTTCATCGTCCGTATCCCAACCTTGCTGACCATAGTCCGGCCAGGGCTCTCCTGATAAAGAGAGAGACTTTAGTGACTTCGGAATATCGCCGAAAGGCGAGTGCTGGAAGATGTCCGCGGCAGTAAACTCCATGATCGGCGCCCAATCGGATTCGATCGGCAGGGGCGCGTAGGGTTCGGAGTCCGGAGAGGAGTCCGGCTCCTTGGAGTCACAAGTCTCGCAGAGTGCGGGGCTGGTGTTCGGCTCGATCGCCGTTGGGATCGCAGCCCCCGAGGCGGCGTCCAACCACCCATCCTCGATCGGCGCAGTTGGCTCCGGATTAAGGGTCGAAGCCGATGCGGGCGCGGCCTCCAGGGCACTGTTCGGCGACAGAGCTAGATCATGCTCGTCGTGACAGTGCGGCGCGCTCGGCAGTGGCTCGAATCCGTCGAAGATCAAGTCCCCGCGGATGTCAGCCGTGTAGTTTAAGCTTCAGAATCTGACCTGACGGGCATAGCTTTCGATCTGCTCCAGATGGCCAAGTGAATTGGCTCGTAGTGCGAAGCCGCAGAAGACGAAGATTTGTCCGGGGAGGAAGGTCTCACCCTGGACTGCATCGCTATTGATGATCGTAGGATCCATCGAGCCTGACGGCGACGACACAGAGGAACTCTCAATGAAAGCACCAATGTCGGTGTCAAAACCGGCGGATTTCGGGTAGGGGGTCCCGAACTGTGCGTCTAGGCCGGATGGTAACAGGAGGCAAGGGACACGAAGTTTTACCCAGGTTTGGGCCCTCTCGATGGAGGTAAAACCCTACGTCATGCTTGATTAATATTGATGATATGGGTAGTACAAGAGTAGATCTACCACGAGATCAGAGAGGCTAAACCCTAGAAGCTATCCTATGGTATGATTGTTGTTCTCTATGTTGTCCTACGGACTAAAACCCTCCAGTTTATATAGACACCAGAGAGGGTTAGGGTTACACAAAGTCGGTTACAATGGTAGGAGATCTACATATCCGTATCGCCAAGCTTGCCTTCCACGCCAAGGAAAGTCCCTTCCGAACATGAGACAAAGTCTTTAATCTTGTATCTTCACAGTCCAGGAGTCCGGCTGAAGGTATAGTCCGGCTATCCGAACACCCCCTAATCCAGGACTCCCTCAATCGCGACAAGTTAGCTTAAAGGGGTTAAAGCGGATAAGGGACGCAAGCAATTATACTGGTTCGGCCCCTTACGATGAAGGTAAAAGCCTACTCCAGTTGTGATGGAATTGCTAGGGTTTCGATGACCAGGGAGCAAACCCGTTTTGCCTGGCTCTCGAGTTATCATTGTCTGTCTCTAAACCGCCGTCGGGTCATCCCTTTATATACACTGGTTGACGCCCGGCGATTTACAGAATCCCGAGGCCGGCTCATAAACGTGCCCAGCTCGGTTTCTACCTTTCCTTGCCTTACAACATAAGTTGCATATCATATGGCGGTTTATATCTACGGGCCCTAATCCGCCTTTGGGCCCTGGGCCTTCATGTTAGATCTCCTCTGTAAAGCGCCATACCTCTTGTCTTCATGGGCTTCGAACATGACTAACTCCTTGTGGGCATAACCCGCCCCCTCATGGCCGGTTTACACTTAATAGTAATATCCCCAACAAGTGGTCTGTCCCTAGTTCCAGATTCTCCAGCGTCACGGGTCGTGATCGCGTCTGCATTAGATCCAACATCAACACCACGAATCCTAGTTCGGGAGAAGATGTCCAAGGCGACACGCGCCTGTAGTCCATCGGACCTCGACAAGTCGCCTCGTTTTGAGAAACAATGCCTAAATCCGTAGAGGTTATCCCCTCCCCCATGGTTAACATTTCCTATTCAGACCAGGCGGAGATGGACAGAAGTCCACTCTCGGAAGAACCTTGAGCAAGCTAGGATGTCACGGATAATAGAGCATGCTTGCAGCGGCATCGCTCAGACCGGCACAGTGACATCAATGTTGCGTCGGGCCACATCGCCTTCTTAAGCCGCTTGCAGGTCAAGTGCTTCATATTTCTCATCAAGCACCACCACAGCAAAGACTACCGAGATCCCCTGCGTTGTATCATTTGTCAGGGTATTTTGGCAGAGGGTGTCCACATAATTCAAAGAACGACAAACCCAGGGGTCCTAACCGTACTACACTAGGTCCAACGCCACCCGGGGCATCGGTTCAAGACCGCCTCCACTTCTGCTCAAGTCGTTGCCCCCTGCCCCACCCTAGGCCATGGACCGCCTCCTCCACACCAATCCGTCGACGTGCCCGCGCACCAGCCACAAGATGATGGTGGCCTCCCCTGCTTTGGGGCTCGTCGAGTGCATCCTTCGATAGGTCGCGATCACCTTGTCCACAGCGGATAGGGTGACCAACCCGCTACACGAGCTCTGTGTCACGAGGCATCACCCAGAGGCCTTCCTCGTCCATTTTGACCCATCGGCACTCTGCGACAACACCGTGCGGTGGGTGACATCATGAAGGCGGATGACACCAAGTTATTCGTCGGGGTGTGACATGAGGACGACTATGTGGCGATTTTGAAGCTCATGATGCACATCTGCGTCGTCATCGAGGACCTACCAATGTAGTTCTAGTCTTTGGAGGGTGTGGAGGAGGCGTTGGGTGACTTCGGCATCATCGATCGGCTGGACAGCCGCACGCATGAGAGAGGTGACACCAAGACTTTTGCGTGCTAGCTCTAGGTGTGGGATGTCGCCCACATCCCGATGAAGTGCGCACTATGGGTATTGAAGCGGGTCACCGGCTGTGTCGATGAGATGTTGGGCTTCTCGCCTCCAGATCGCCGCTTGCCACCACCGTCGGGTGTGCGCCGCTATGACCTGCTGATGCATGTTGATAGAGTGGAGGACTGGAACCCGCTCTCGCCTCTCTCCTCCCACTCGGTCAAAAGCGGGTTGCTATCCTGATACATCTTAGATGTATCTATAATTTTTAATTGTTTTATGCTATTATATTATCACTTTTGTATATTTTATAGCATTTTATATTATTTTTCTGTACCAACCCATTAATCTAGTGTCCAATGTCAGTTCATGTTTTCTGCTTGTTTCTTTATTTTACATGAAATCAATATCTATGGAGGTCAAAATACCTTGCTAATTTAATAATAAAAATCAGGGCACAAAAGACACACGAAGCTTTAGGGGATATCGAGAGGAGCCACACAGGGGGGGCACTTGTCGCGCTCAAGGCCGAAATATTATTGTGGCAGGCATATTTTTCGCCCACCACTAGTGCATGACAAACTGGTGGCGGGCCCTCCATTCTTGCCCGCCACTATTGTTTTAACACGTGGTCAAATTCGAATAGTTTTTGAGTGGCGGGTAGTAAATTTTTCCCATCATTGATGTGCCTGGGGCAGTGGCGGGCATTTGTTTTTATCCGCCACTACTACTTTTTCCAAAATATCAGTGTGGCGGGTTCCTGACCGTGCCCGCCACTAATTTGAGCCCACCAATAAACCTTTCCCCGGTAGTGAGAGGTCAACATGACCCAGCATTACATCACACATTGCAGTGGAAGAAGGCACCTATCCGAGTACAAACAAGAAGCAAATATGCCTATGAGGCAGGAGAAATAAGCAACACCCACCTTGCTAATCCCAAGCTTGCAACCGAGATCCCATGTTAGTGATCATCATCATATAGAACGTACCACGCTCTCCCCTTCGAGAAACGCTTTACCTCTACCTAAATCTAGGTTTGTTGTAGTATTTGTGATCCTTTTGGGAATCAACAAGTAGACTACCAAGGGTATCAAGACTAACAAAACTTATGGGTTGCATGTGGATATAGTGATGAGTTTGCAACAAGCAACTAAGCAATGTTACCCATCTAGTCTTACGAATACTAGAACAAGATAAGATAAAATCATGCGCATTAAGAGGGTTGCAAACTAGTTTATCAAGAAGTGATCCTGAACACCTACCTATGAGTCATGCATAACCCCATTGTGTCCTCTTCTTGCTCGCATACCAGAAGAATAGGCAATCACGGTTACGCACACATTGGTCAAGTTTTAGTTATTTCTTCAATGTTGTCTACCACTCGCATTATAAATTTCCAAGTTGCTTGTAACCGCGGGCACGACTTTCTGAAAGATTTAACCCCATAGGGGTGCTCCAGCTTTCCATTATAGATTCCACATGCATACCCGTTCCTCCAAGTTTAGGACCGTTAAAGCCTAGAATCCGTTCGAGGAGTTTTAAGTAACAAGTTCCTCTAGCTAATGTCAAACTAATCAAGAAAGGCCTCTGAGTGGGTCGAAATCCGGATCATGTCCACTTGTATCTCGTGACCCGGTCCCAGCCGGATGGGCAAGGGATAAGATAGCCAAACCCCTAGTTTCCCAGTAGTGGCACCGCAGACCGCCACTCCAGACCAACGCTCCTCGAAAGCTGACCCAAGTTGTTTATTATGATACCTCAGATTCATGACTCCTATGCAAGTTTTATATTGGTAAATTTTAGTACCAATGTTGGGCCTTCTGGAAGAGTTCAACGCTAGATAAAGGGATTCAAGGGAGGTCCCATAACCCCCACACACCGCAGATACGCTTGTGATGGAACAAAAAAAACATATTGTGGGTGCTTAATGTTGGCTAAAGTGGAACAAAACACCGGGGCAAAAAGCCTAAGTCTTCCACCCTTAGCTAGATTTTAACAGGTTCAACAATTAAGCTTCATAATAATGATAACCCAAGATATCCATGTTGTCACATGGAAAGTATCTTGTACCTACAACTAGCAACGCTATAAGAGTGGCTGAGCAAGCGGTAACATACAAATCAAATGTTTGCTAGGTAGTGGAGGTTAAAGGTTGTATCATGGCAATATGGAGGCTGTAAACATGTGGTAGGTAGCAAGACCAAACGATTGCATCAAGGCATCTAGCAAGTAAGGTAGTGATGGTATCCATGGTAATGATCATCCTTGTCTGTTATCCTGCTTTAAAGAAGAACAAATACATGAAGCGTGGTTGAACGAATCCTTGCACTTCGTATCGTTACCGAACTCTAGCAAGAAGAAGCAAAACCAGAAAGAAGCAAATGGTAAGGTGAATAAACAAGGCATGGCATAAAGCACAAACACGAACAAACATGGCATGGCATGGCATAAGCAAGAGAAGCAATTGCTACATATTAAGTTAAGCTCGATATGCAACGAGTTGCATATCGACGAAACTCCATGTTTGGACATTAGGTTCAATCCTGTTTATATACTCATCAAGTTTAAATGTTCTTTTTCATGGCAAAGAGTAATATAAGTAAAAAGTCCTATTTGGGCAATTTAAATGAGGCCGGAAACAATAAATAGCATCTCCCGAAAAGCCTCGTATGCAATTAAAGGATTTACTACTGCTCTGCCATAAACACAATTTTATAGTAGTTAAACAGAAAATAAGTGCACCATTGTCATCTATGCATTTTTCTAGTCCAATTACATTCATGATTTATTTAATTCCGAGTTACGGTTAATTATTTATGATTTAAACCAACTAGCATGTTATTTCGGCAATTTTAATTCAAACAACAAGTTAAATATTTTTAACATAGATGAGAGGCAAATAACTAGAATCTACACGAAAAACTGAGCAAGATTCACATATAACATGTTTAAATCTGACTTATGGGCATTTAGTTATTAGTGATTTAAAAATGATGGCATTTTCTATAATTTCCAATATGCGGAAATTATTTAATCACGAGGGGCCGAAACTACTGCTACACAGGCCGACGCTGATATTAAACTACGCATGCAGGCGCTGGATATTAACCTACGCCTAATGGGCTGGCGCAACTAGCAGGGCGAACGTAAGATAGAATGGCACATCATCGCGAACCAACCTGTGGTTGAAATGGTTAGGTGGACAGTGGTATCCCCAACCCACCAGGGTTCAAATCCTAAATTTCAAGATGATATGCCGGCTCAGTCTCTCGAAGGTGCTCATAGGAGTAGGGTGTGCGTGTGTGCGTTCATAGGGATGAGTGTATGCGCGTGTATATGAGCGCTTGTGTCTGTACTGATGCTAAAAAAAAGAATGGCACATCTTCGAGGCGGTCGCACATGGGTTGCTCACCTTCTAGGCCGAAGTCCGGTCGATGGAGAAGCGACTGGGCTTGGAGGTTAGGGCGCTTAGCTCGGACCATGAGGGACGGACGTGCTGCACAAAAATATGAGCATTTATTTGTCATATGCAAATTTTGTGATGTTGTGAATTGAATAGTTGAAACAACTTGTGTGACTTCTGCAATGCAAATATGAGCTTCCTACTAAAGAAATGCAAATATGAGTGATACGGAAAGAAGAGTAGAACAAAATCATTGCCTAATATATAGAAAGTGTTTCCAGTTTGAAGTCAATCTGGTTCCTTTTATCCAATCTAGCAATACTATCTTTGTAAAGTGGTCAATATTCCCACTTTTTCCTAAAGTAGAATTATGTCGTACTCAGCAAAATCATTAGATATATTCAGTCAAATGCATTCCATCAAGATTAGTACAGAATAGGAAAAATCAGTCCATGGCTTGTTGAAGAACCCAAACTAGGTCAGAGGGGTGCATACCGTGAGTGACTATGTCCTCTGGTAGGGTGATATTGAACTAACACCGGCGTTTGGCCGAGGCCACACAGACCTGGTGTTTCCTTGCATTGTGGGTTCCTCGAATCAGTGCTGATGCATAATGACATGGCGACGACAGATGGAGTTACTGCAAACTAAGGGCATGTCCGGTTATCCACCCGGCTCCGCGAAATTACAGGGATCTACGGAGCACCTATTTTGCAGCTCCGCTAATTTAGCATGCAGCTCCGTCGGCTCCGCGGAGCCGAGTCGGGAGTGGAAGGACTCCGAACACTCCCTAAGACACATATGGATGAAAAATAATTAGTATCGTTTAGCTCGTTCTTCATATGAGAAAACAGGCTTGGTCAACAACGAGCGAGCAAAAGTCAATGGCGTGCGGCCGGCGGCGATCGAGGCGAAGGAGGCCGGCGGCGATGCAACGTGTTTCACGAGCCTACATGTTGTGGGGATAGCCGGCGTGGCGAGAGTCGTCAAGCTCATGGATTTTGGCAAAATAGCTAATGAGGCTAGGTGCAATCCGAATGAGGAAGAATGGGGGTTCTGTACGAGTGAGAAAGAAGGGGAGTGGTGTTGCCACAAGTCTGAACCCTCTATTCCTAATCACACACATGTCTCCATAAGTTGTGTGTGAAATGATTAGTCATCATAGACAATTGTCTTTAATGAAACCGTTGGTCCTATCTTGTACACAGTTCATTTCACGAAACCGTGGGCGATAACTAATCTTCCTTTCGATGCGTCTGTACTATATCGCATACAATTTTCTTTTCTCGGTCATGCGTGATGCCTTCTAATTGCACACGTTTATTATATGAACAAACGGTTTTATATTCGTACAGTCTACAATGTGAACATTCCACACAGTCTTTCCTCATGATAACCCCCTTAGTGAACCATGTGCTGCACCCGCACCAATATCGCACCATGTGTCCCCCGCCAAATGTGACACACTCGTTGCCACCCTAGAAACCAGGGTGACAGCCCGCGTCACCATGGGCCTGATTAGACGAACATCTCTGTGGTTGTCGACCAACCATCATAGTACGCAGCCGTGAACACACTCCACCCACCTCGAAAGACATAGATAACACCCTTTCATCCAAGAGGAGATGTCCACGAGCCATCAGATCTGAGATAGACGAGCTGCAGAGGGCCTGAGTTGAACTGACTGATGCGTGCACCACGACCATCCATCGCCATGGAGCACCAATCGTCGCCACAACAAGGGAGGGAAAGCTGAGGAGCCCCGCCGCCGCACGTGTTTTCCCCCAACGGCGGGCGAGAGAAGATGGCTATCACTAGAAGCATCTCCAGCCGTTGGTCCCCCAGGCGGCGATTTTACGCGCCCCCTCGGGCAAGCCGGCGCTAAAATCATGATGGGGCGAGCGGGTTCCCAGCCGCTCGCCCCAGGGTCGCCCTGGCCGCATTTTTTTATTTTAAAAAAGTTGAATTCGGCAAAGTTCGGCTAAAATTCGGCAAACTTGATATTCATATTGAACATGATCGGCGTTTTACATAAATTATTTAAAAAAACTAATCTACGGGGTGAAGAACTCGATCAGCGTGGCGAAGTCGCCGACGTCGCCGCCGTCCTCGTCCTCGTCGTCCACCTTCTCCTTCTTGATCGCGCGGCCGCCCCTGCTGGACCCCTGCCCTGCATCTCCCTGGCGGACAGGCGGTGGCGGCGCGTCGTGGTTGTCACTGTCCTCGAGGACGACGATGCTTCCCTCGTCCTGGCCACGGCGACTAGCTTCAGACCGTGCGAAGGCGGCGCACTGGCGCTCCCTCTGCGTCTGCACCCAGTCATCGCGCGCCCATTTGAGGGACGCTTCATCGTCGAGCGCCTCCTGCTTGACGGGCTCCGTCTTCAAGACGAGGAGCCCCGGCTCCGGCTTGACGGCGGCAAGCCCCGGCTCCGTCTTCGGCTTGACGAAACGCAGAGGAGCCGAGGAGGTGGCACGTCAGCCGCCCTCGTTGATGACGATGTCGGCGCTGCGGGTGTGCCGGCGGAGCGGCGTCTCCGCGGCGAGCTTTGCCTTGACGCCGAAGAGCGCCGGCGAGCCAGAAGAGTGGGAGGAGGAGCGGGAGGAGGACGAGGCGGCGAACCACCTGGGCACCCACGGCCCGGCGCTTCAGTGAGGGGCCGGCACGGCCACCGCGGCGGGGTACGCCAGCGGCGGGTTGTTGCCGCCCTCGAGGTGTGCGATCACCTCGTACAGGGTGCGACCGGGGACCCCCCACCAGACGCGGCGACCGTCGCTGTTTTTCGGGCCGCCGACCACCATCGCCCTGTTCGTCGACACCAGCCTCTGCGCCTGCCGCCGCTGGAAATAGTCCGCCCACGCCGCGTGGTTGCTGGCGGCGAACTGGGGGAGGGCGCGTTGCTCCTCCGTCAGGGATGTCACAGCCCCAGTTCAGGCCTTGCCTGCCTTTGCATTAGCCTCCATGCATCATGTCTAAAATTTCTGAAAGTTGAATTGAGGTTTGTTGAAACCCTCAGAAATCACTTCAGAAATAATCAATATTAAAAATCTTTTCAAATGAGTCCAAGGAAATGTTCCTATTATTCTGTAAAAATATTGGCAAGAGGTAAAATTCAAACCAATATTTTTGGAGTTTCAGAAATATTTATTTTGGGCATTTGAAATTAATTCAATAACTATTTGAATTGGATCTATATTTATTATATAATAAATATATGTTCAATAATTCTGAAAATTGTTGTGTAGCTTTGGAGAAGTCCATTTAGTTCACACAATTATTTTCATGAATTTTGAAAATGGTTTGGTCTTTGAACTAAATCAAAACAAAATAACAAGAATAGAAAACAAAAACAGAAAGAAAGAGAGGGCACTGTACCTGTGGCTTACCTGGTGCCCACTTGGCCCAGCACTGTGCGGCCCAGCCCACTGGCCTGTGCCGGTCGTCGTCGTCCTCCCGCCAGTCGGACAGGGCGCGTGCCGACGCGCGCGCGTGCTCCGCGTGCCACGCGAGTTGCCTGCCTGCCCTCCCCTGCCACCGCGACGCCTCGCGTCCTCTCCTCGGCGCTGCCTCGACCCCCTCGTCCGTTCCTCTCTCTCCCCCCGAACGCCTCCCCTTCTCCGTTCTCCCCACCGAACGCGCCCGCCACTGCCGATGAGCATCACCGCGGCCATCGCCACTCCCTCGTCCCCTGGAGCTGCCCACGAGCTCAACCGAGTCCCTCTCCTCCTCCTCACCGAGCCGCCTGATGCCGGAAGCCCCTGGATGCCGCCTGCACCATCGTTCCCCTCGTCGGCCACCGAAGATCGTCGCTGTCGATTAGCTGCCTCCGGTGCCTCCCCGAGCTCGCTGACCCTCCCGTTCGACTCACTGTGAGCTCCTGCTCCCAAACCCCCTCTCTCCTCTGTCGATTTCCTTTTCTAGCCCACTGACCACCACGGCCGAAGCTTGCCGCCGCCGTGCTTCATCGCCACCGTGGCTGGAGCCGTTGTAGCTCGAAGCCGAGCACACCATCGCGCTCAACGCGTCTCCAGGAGCCCGTAGCCAGCACCAGCTTCTCCCCACGTGCCCCCTAGCTCCAACCCGATTACGCCGTAGCTCCGGCCGCCGCTCGGCTCATCGCCGGCGTTGATTTCGGTGACCCCGTGACCTGCCGCTGCCTCCGCTAGATGCGCAGGAGCAAGGGCTATCGCCCGGTGCCCTCGGCACGTCCAACCGACGCCCATAGCGCGATTCTGGCGAGCCACCGCCGCACTGTGAGGTCGTCGGAGTTCAACTCCGGTGGCTGGTGACGTGGCACATCATTAGCCGCTGATGACCCCGCTAATTAACCCCCTCACTCATTGACATGTGGGCCCCAGCCTGCTAACTAACCTAGCTTAGCACCTAACTAATCTGAGTTAGTTAATTAACTAACTGTGTGACTAACCAACGGGCCCCACACGTCAGGTTTGACCTGGACCGAGCCGTTGACCTGCTGAAGTCACTGTGAGGTCATGCTGATGCAATAATTCCTTTCTGGAATTTAAATAAATCTTAAATGATTTATTATTTTCAGAAAATACCCAAAACTTCTAAAATTCATAGTAATTCAACCGTAACTCCAAATCAAACAAATTATATATGAAAAATTATCAGAAAAATTCAAGGAATCCATCTGTACCATTTTCATGCATGTTAGAGCAACTTATGGCTGCTGTTTAGGCCAATTCACATAAATGGAATTTAAACTCTCACTTATGGGGTTTGATTTTCAACCTAGTGTTCAAGCCAACTCCATTTAACTTGTTGCTAGTTGCATTAGCTCAATCAACAGCATAATGCCATGTCATGATCATGCATCATATTGTGCATTGCATTGATTGTGCTTCTTTCTCTGTTGCCGGTATTTGTCCCCTCTCGATAGACGTGGTCTCAACGATGAGTTCGATGACACCGATGAAGACTCATGGTTATCTTCAGAAGTTCCAGGCAAGCACAACCCCCTTGTTCATTCCGATACAAGCCCACTCTCTCGCACCTGCTCTCTTTTACTGCATTAGGACAACAACAATTCATCTGTTACTTGTTGCGGTAGTTGAACCCCTTATCCTCTGCATGACCTGTCATTGCCACAGTAAATAGATGAAACCCACTAGCATGAGTAGGAGTTGTTTGAGCCCTGATGTGCCTACTCATTCATGCTTGTTCGTCATGCCTGCTACTGCTTAGAGTTGAGTCAGGTCTGATTCATCGGGGGTGAATTGGAACAGTGATGAACATGTCCTACTGTGTGTGAGCTAAGTGTGTGAACACGATTTGGTAAAGGTAGCGATGAGAGGCCATGTAGGAGTACATGGTGGGTTATCTCATTGCAGCCGTCCTCGGGAACTGAGTTCTGTGTCTGTGATCCATGAACAGCTACTACCACTCATTGGGATCCTTAATTGACCCTCTCGGCTTCTTAATCACCCCAGTACTCTGTCCAGGAGTTGCAACTAGTTTCTGGTGTTTGTAGGTTATGTGTTGGTGGCCGTGCGTAGCGCTGACCCTAGGGGTGGGCTATGTTGTGGTAGATACACCATGCTCGGGTATGCCGGGCGCCCGTTAGGCGTCTCGGGACCCTGTTCACATTGTTCGGGGCCGTATTTGGAAACCTCGGTCGAACTCCCTGCGGATGGAACCTGGATAGGCGATAAACCTGGACTAGAGACTTAAATGTTTAGGTAGGCCGTGGCCGACACCCACGCCAGGCTTCCGCTTGAAGGTTGCCGAGATACATGACGTGTATATGGTGGTAAGTGGTGGGAGCGTGTGTGAAGAAGTACACCCCTGCAGGGTTATCATTATCTATTCGAATAGCCGGATTCCTCGGATATGGAAACTTGGACCCCTTGCATAGTTCATAGACAAGTGAAAGTGGATACTCTAAAACTCGCAAGATAAGTGTGAGTGCTATGGATGGCCTTTTCGTAGGGAGACGGGAGCGGATCCATAGTGGTGTATTGAATGGTGAATATGTGGACTCGTGTGCACCACGTTAAAAGAGTTGCTTGCAGTCGTAGTTCAGGTTAGCCACTAAGTCAAAGCTGGCTTGCTGCAGTTAAACTCCACCACCCCCTTGTTGATACCGATGCATATGTAGTTAGTTCTGATGTAAGTCTTGCTGGGTACATTTGTACTCACGTTTGCCTATTTTATGTTTTGCAGAGAGACGTCAGTCTCGCTAGTAGTTCCGCGTGGACTTCGACGTTTAGCTTGATACCTCAGCTACGATCTTGTGCCCTTGGCAGGATCTAGTAGATAGTCAGACTTCTCAGCCTTCTTCATTTGTAGTTGTCTGTACTCAGACAAGTTAAGCTTCCGCATGTGCTTGTTCCTTGTATGCTCTGTATGTTGGGTCATGAGACCCATGTTTGTAATATCTCGCTCCTCGGAGCCTAATGAATAAATACTTTGAGTCGTAGAGTTATGTTGTGATGCCATGTTGTATTTACACATATCGAGCATATTGTGTGTATGATTGAAATGTTTGGTATGTGTGGGATCCGACAATCTAGTTGTTTATCCTTGGCAGCCTCTCTTATGGGGAAATGTAGTCCAGTGCTTCCTTGAGCCATAGTAGTCCGCTACAGCCCGGTTCATCGGAGTCCTGCTAGCCCAGCACTACTGCTCAGATCGCTTGACTGGCCGGCATGTGTTTCACTTTGTTCCTGTGTCTGTCCCTTCGGGGAGATGTCACGCGGTGACATCCGGAGTCCTGCCTAGCCTGCTACAGCCCGGGTTCCCGGAGTCCTGTTAGCCCAGTGCTACAGCCCGGATTCACACGCTGCTGACCGACATGCTCGATGTGATTCATGTATGCCTGTCCCCAGAGGTTAGTGCCGCTTGGGTTCATGACTAGCCATGTCGGCCCGGATTCTCTGTCATATGGATGCTAGCGACATTATCATATACGTGAGCCAAAAGGCGCAAACGGTCCCGGGCCATGGTAAGGCGACACCTGTGGGAATACCGTGCGTGAGGCCCCAAAGTGATATGAGGTGTTACCGGCTAGATCGATGTGACATGGAAACGGGGCCCTGACAGCGTTGGTATCAGAGCCTGACTGCCTGTAGGATTACCAAGCCAAGCCGGTCGAAGTCATGTCTAGAAATGCTTTAGTTATGTAAGGGAATTGATTGTGGAAGGGAACGTAAGGCTCTGTTTACTCCTTTACCCTATGCCTTCTGATCTGAGTCAACCTCTTCTTTTCTACGGGGAATTAAGAACTAGGCCTTCTCATCTATCTATCAGGATGACGTGTTACTAATCCATAGACTTATAGAATTGATAGTTTCAAGCCTCAGTTCCGTTCCTACTACCTCCGTATGTTGTCAGTTGATCTCGGAACCTTGATATTGTTGTTGAGTGGCTATGCCACCATTTTTGCAGGTTGTCTCAAATCTTTTTGAGCATTTACAACCGTTATGCTGTCTGAGTCATCCCAGGTTTCTAAGTAGTCTGATGCATTTGCAAACCCCTTCCTCCCGTTCCTGATGTCCATTTGGGCCAGATTAATCACACTAATCGGTGAATTGAGGTACTTTGTTCCCTCGACATATATGCTGGAGCTATTACTATGACCCTAGGTGTTTTAGGGAGTCACCTAGTGATCTAGCCATGTTTTGTATCCCCAGTGTGTGATTCTGGCCATTATTCTCAAAAGCATCCCGTGATGCCATTTAGTTAGTAGGTATTCTACTACTGGGTTTTGAACCCGAGATTCACCCTACTTACCGCATGTTGATAGTGTTGCTAGTTCCTTTAGGATATTAGTAACCTTTGCATTAGTCCTCGAGGTCCGTGGTATTTCTTCCTTCCAAATACCATGAACCGTTAAGGCAGAAGTTCTTTGAACCAAAATATCACAATCAGAGTACTCTTGAGGAGTTCTCCATTCATAATTGTGATTCTGTCAGTTCTACCTTTCTGCATGGGTTATCCAAAAGAAACCTGTTGAACTTGATTCGACATACTAATCTATGCATCCACAACTCAGAAAGTTATATGTTCCTTTGAGTTGTCCCTCTTTAGTTGTGCATTCGTGTTATCGATGCTTATTTTTCTCGTGGTCCGTCAAGCCATTCTATTTCAGAATGACTAGGAGAAACAAACTCCAGTACCTCATCCATATCCAGGATTGGGTCAAAGTAGTTGTGTTCCGCAGATCAGAATGCCAATCCAGCTTCTGTTCTGTTCTACCTTGGAGTGTTACCATCTTTATGTCAGGAGTGTCATGAGAATTGCACCACCTCTTATGAATTCTTGACGCAGTAATACTTCTTGCCATCATTGTTCATTCCTCGGTTCCGTGTTATTGTAACTGGAGTGCCGACAAGTGTACTGTGATGTGCGAAATCAATACTCCTAGCAACTCCGTTGCTTGGTAGTTAATGGACAGTACTCTCATTCTTAGCGTGCTGGTTATTGAATCATCACCCTAAGGTTTATTGTGCTACCTAGTCCTTATTTCCTGGTGCACTCTTCGATCAACGAGTTAGGATTTTGCCAAACCCTTGCTCTATTGATCATATCGTCTTGCTCTGAAAAGCAAGATTGATCTCGAGCTTAGTATCATATCAGTGGTTCGTGATGTTCCGATTATCTTCTCGGAAGTATTACCTGGTTGTCACCTGACCGCTATGTTGAGTTCGTGATCATGTTGGTTTTCCTCCAAACCACCTATTCCCCAAGAATCTATGTTGGATACCCTGAGCTAGTTGGTTAAGCTAAACAACAACTTGGAGAGTTGGAAGATGAAAACTTGTCCGACTTAGTTCATCACTAAGGGATATCCTTGTGTGTGTGTGTTGAAGAAAGATGATATCTTCATCGACTGATCCCCGTGATCAGCTGTTGAATCTATTATCTTGTCCAAACCTTGATTTGAGTGTGGGCTATCGTCAAATCAAATCAGAACCAACGATGTTCGTAATGTTGTCTTACTTGCGGTTGTCCCTCGAGCATACACCATTATATCTTTGGTCTGACCAATACTATCACATTGTTCACATAGTGGTGGAAGTCCAGTGATATGGAAATTTTGATGAGTTGCTGTTGAGCCCATCAGCAGCATGCTGTCTCCCCCATGATTCATGTTGAACATCTAAGTTAGTATTGGAAACTTTGTAAGCAATGCTTTCGTGTTCCGTTCATGAAGCTTATGCTTGGATGAAAGAAGTGACTTCCTCTAGTTCACGTGCAATCCATGCAAGTTGCCGCCGTGAATTCGAGAAAGTTTGTTTTTGCTTCCTCTGGAATCATCCCAAGTCAGTCATGCATGTGCGAAGTATTCTATGGTCTGATAGACTGATCATCTACATTCTATATGTATCCCTAGCACACCAAGCCACTGATTGATTTGTTCAAGGAGAAGAAGTTTCTTCTTAAGAGTTAGACCTACGTAGGGACTTCGATATCCTCGTTGATGGTTCCCCCTCAACTCGGTAGTGTTTCATTTTAAGACTACCAGGTGACCATGCTTGTCTAGGACAACGTGTTCACATGCTTGTAGCAGAACCGGCTCATGTTTTGGAGCTTACTACCGTAGTTCATTCCCCCGAGAATCTCGCAACGTCGTCTCGTCGATTTGTGTTGCAAACCTTCATTTTCCTTTCTAGACTCGATGAGTCTGGAATATCCTGACACCAACCAGATCTGAATCTCAGGTAGATATGATGGTTGGAGCATTTTCCAAAAACTATAATGTTGGTCTCTCGATACCCGGCAGAGTGGATGTTGTGGCCAACACACCCAACCGGAAGACTTATTATTGTATTATCTTGATTGAGAAAGTTGGCCACCTCCCCATAAGGATATCGTAGAATTTATTCCAATAGTTGTTCCTTATGGATTGTTGTGCTTCCGAAGTCCGACCTTTACTTGATGGCCATGTTGGTGATTTTAAGAACTGACCGTGGTACCTAGTACATCAAGGAGAACATTAGAAGTGGAGTGCTAAATGTCTCTCGGTCGATCATCCAGATTTCGTTCCCTTGGCCTCACTAAGGTGAAATCTGAGAAAGGGGTGTCTTTCTATGCATCTGCATCGTCTATCACTATTCGTCATGGTGGTATGTTGTGTTGCCAGGATCCTTGACACGGATATTGGTAAAACCTTGATGAATATGGAGATGCTCAAGTTCTTGAGAGCACGCCCAGGCACTAGGTTCTGATGTTGTCGTTAACTGGAATGTGCCTCCGTTCTCTCAGTTGTTCGATAGCCATCCAATTGGTGGAATCACCTTTGCCGGTGAACCTTCTCCCCAGTTACTAGAATCATTCCCAACATTTGCATTTTGTTCCCAGCTTACACCTCAGTAGTTGTTGTTCAGGATCGTCTTCAAAGTGGTCCTACCACGGGTTCCATCCATCTCCGATGATAAGCGAAAGTCATCCATTGCGTTGTCTTCAACAAGGTAGTCCACATCATCCACTTTAGTTGAGTATGCCACTCTTTCGAACTCCATCAAATGATCGTTTGTAAATTGCCTTAGGCTGGTAAGTAGAGTTCCAATGATCTCCGTATCAAAAGTAATTCTTTTTGCCACTTAAGGGAAAAGTTCACCTCCCCCAAGGTGCCCCGTTATGGAATCATGGCAATTATTCCCTCGCCACCTTGACACTATCCACCATCTTCTAAGCGTGGAATTGTTGCCCATCAAATCAAACCATGTCGTTGTTCTTCCATCCCTCTCGATGTGTTTTGTGTCTCAACTCGAGATGTTTTAACATCTCATTCCACGAGTTGATCTTGAGTGCTCGATCTTCGAGGAGATCGTTTCCTATAGAGTTTCTCTCTGTTGCCATCGTGTTGGATGAAGATCTCGAAAGCAAGGACGTCAATATCAATTGGAGCAATGAACCAACATCTTCGGGAAGGGCAATTGGATCGACAAGTTCGTGTTAGCTAGTGTCCCCTCTGTCTTCTTACCTCACGTCTTGAATCTCGGGACGAGATTCTTGTTTAGTGGGGGTGAGCTGTCACAGCCCCAGTTCAGGCCTTGCCTACCTTTGCATTAGCCTCCATGCATCATGTCTAAAATTTCTGAAAGTTGAATTGAGGTTTGTTGAAACCCTCAGAAATCACTTCAGAAATAATCAACATTAAAAATCTTTTCAAATGAGTCCAAGGAAATGTTCCTATTATTCTGTAAAAATATTGGCAAGAGGTAAAATTCAAACCAATATTTTTGGAGTTTCAGAAATATTTATTTTGGGCATTTGAAATTAATTCAATAACTATTTGAATTGGATCTATATTTATTATATAATAAATATATGTTCAATAATTCTGAAAATTGTTGTGTAGCTTTGGAGAAGTCCATTTAGTTCACACAATTATTTTCATGAATTTTGAAAATGGTTTGGTCTTTGAACTAAATCAAAACAAAATAACAAGAATAGAAAACAAAAACAGAAAGAAAGAGAGGGCACTGTACCTGTGGCTTACCTGGTGCCCACTTGGCCCAGCACTGTGCGGCCCAGCCCACTGGCCTGTACCAGTCGTCATCGTCCTCCCGCCAGTCGGACAGGGCGCGTGCCCGACGCGCGCGCGTGCTCCGCGTGCCACGCGAGCTGCCTGCCTGCCCTCCCCTGCCACCGCGACGCCTCGCGTCCTCTCCTCGGCGCCGCCTCGACCCTCTCATCCGTTCCTCTCTCCCCCCCGAACGCCTCCCCCTCCTCCGTTCTCCCCACCGAACGCGCCCGCCGCTGCCGATGAGCATCACCATGGCCATCGCCTCTCCCTCGTCCCCTGGAGCTGCCCACGAGCTCCGCCGAGTCCCTCTCCTCCTCCTCACCGAGCCGCCTGATGCCGGAAGCCCCTGGATGCCGCCTGCACCACCGGTCCCCTCGTCGGCCACTGAAGATCGTCGCCGTCGATTAGCTGCCTCCGGTGCCTCCCCGAGCTCGCTGACCCTCCCGTTCGACTCACTGTGAGATCCTGCTCCCAAACCCCCTCTCTCCTCTGTCGATTTCCTCTTCTAGCCCACTGACCACCACGGCCGAAGCTCGCCGCCGCCGTGCTTCATCGCCACCGTGGCTGGAGCCGTTGTAGCTCGAAGCCGAGCACACCATCGCGCTCAACGCGTCTCCAGGAGCCCGTAGCCAGCACCAGCTTCTCCCCACGTGCCCCCTAGCTCCAACCCGATTACGCCGTAGCTCCGGCCGCCGCTCGGCTCATCGCCGGCGTTGATTTCGGTGACCCCGTGACCTGCCGCTGCCTCCGCTAGATGCGCAGGAGCAAGGGCTATCGCCCGGTGCCCTCGGCACGTCCAACCGACGCCCATAGCGCGATTCCGGTGAGCCACCGCCGCACTGTGAGGTCGTCGGAGTTCAACTCCGGTGGCTGGTGACGTGGCGCATCATTAGTCGCTGATGACCCCGCTAATTAACCCCCTCACTCACTGACATGTGGGCCCCAGCCTGCTAACTAACCTAGCTTAGCACCTAACTAATCTGAGTTAGTTAATTAACTAACTGTGTGACTGACCAACGGGCCCGACACGTCAGGTTTGACCTGGACCGAGCTGTTGACCTGCTGATGTCACTGTGAGGTCATGCTGATGCAATAATTCCTTTCTGGAATTTAAATAAATCTTAAATGATTTATTATTTTCAGAAAATACCCAAAACTTCTAAAATTCATAGTAATTCAACCGTAACTCCAAATCAAACAAATTATATATGAAAAATTATCAGAAAAATTCAAGGAATCCATCTGTACCATTTTCATGCATGTTAGAGCAACTTATGGCTGCTGTTTAGGCCAATTCACATAAATGGAATTTAAACTCTCACTTATGGGGTTTGATTTTCAACCTAGTGTTCAAGCCAACTCCATTTAACTTGTTGCTAGTTGCATTAGCTCAATCAACAGCATAATGCCATGTCATGATCATGCATCATATTGTGCATTGCATTGATTGTGCTTCTTTCTCTGTTGCCGGTATTTGTCCCCTCTCGATAGACGTGGTCTCGACGATGAGTTCGATGACACCGATGAAGACTCATGGTTATCTTCAGAAGTTCCAGGCAAGCACAACCCCCTTGTTCATTCCGATACAAGCCCACTCTCTCGCACCTGCTCTCTTTTACTGCATTAGGACAACAACAATTCATCTGTTACTTGTTGCGGTAGTTGAACCCCTTATCCTCTGCATGACCTGTCATTGCCAAAGTAAATAGATGAAACCCACTAGCATGAGTAGGAGTTGTTTGAGCCCTGATGTGCCTACTCATTCATGCTTGTTCGTCATGCCTGCTACTGCTTAGAGTTGAGTCAAGTCTGATTCATCGGGGGTGAATTGGAACAGTGATGAACATGTCCTACTGTGTGTGAGCTAAGTGTGTGAACACGATTTGGTAAAGGTAGTGGTGAGAGGCCATGTAGGAGTACATGGTGGGTTGTCTCATTGCATCCGTCCTCAGGAACTGAGTTCTGTGTCTGTGATCCATGAACAGCTACTACCACTCATTGGGATCCTTAATTGACCCTCTCGGCTTCTTAATCACCCTAGTACTCTGTCCAGGAGTTGCAACTAGTTTCTGGTGTTTGTAGGTTATGTGTTGGCGGCCGTGCGTAGCGCTGACCCTAGGGGTGGGCTATGTTGCGGTAGATACACCGTGGCCGGGTATGCCGGGCGCCCGTTAGGCGTCTCGGAACCCTGTTCACATCGTTCGGGGCTGTATGTGGAAACCTCGGCCGGACTCCTTGCGGATGGAACCTGGATAGGCGATAAACCTGGACTAGAGACTTAAGTGTTTAGGTAGGTCGTGGCCGACACCCTCGCCAGGCTTCCGCTTGAAGGTTGCCGAGATACATGACGTGTATATGGTGGTAAGTGGTGGGAGCGTGTGTGAAGAAGTACACCCCTGCAGGGTTATCATTATCTATTCGAATAGCCGGATTCCTCGGATATGGAAACTTGGACCCCTTGCATAGTTCATAGACAAGTGAAAGTGGATACTCTAAAACTCGCAACATAAGTGTGAGTGCTATGGATGGCCTTCTCGTAGGGAGACGGGAGCGGATCCATATTGGTGTATTGAATGGTGAATATGTGGACTCGTGTGCGCCACGTTAAAAGAGTTGCTTGCAGTCGTAGTTCAGGTTAGCCACTGAGTCAAAGCTGGCTTGCTGCAGTTAAACTCCACCACCCCCCTTGTTGATACCGATGCATATGTAGCTAGTTCTGATGTAAGTCTTGTTGGGTACATTTGTACTCACGTTTGCCTATTTTATGTTTTGCAGAGAGATGTTAGTCTCGCTAGTAGTTCCGCGTGGACTTCGACGTTTAGCTTGATACCTCAGCTACGATCTTGTGCCCTTGGCAGGATCTGGTAGATAGTCAGGCTTCTCAGCCTTCTTCATTTGTAGTTGTCTGTACTCAGACAAGTTAAGCTTCCGCATGTGCTTGTTGCTTGTATGCTCTGTATGTTGGGTCATGAGACCCATGTTTGTAATATCTCGCTCCTCGGAGCCTAATAAATAAATACTTTGAGTCGTAGAGTTATGTTGTGATGCCATGTTGTATTTACACATATCGAGCATATTGTGTGTATGATTGAAATGCTTGGTATGTGTGGGATCCGACAATCTAGTTGTTTATCCTTGGCAGCCTCTCTTATGGGGAAATGTAGTCCAGTGCTTCCTTGAGCCATAGTAGTCCGCTACAGCCCGGTTCACCGGAGTCCTGCTAGCCCAGCACTACTGCTCAGATTACTTGACTGGCCGGCATGTGTTTCACTTTGTTTCTGTGTCTGTCCCTTCGGGGAAATGTCACGCGGTGACATCCGGAGTCCTACCTAGCCTGCTACAGCCCGGGTTTCCGGAGTCCTGTTAGCCCAGTGCTACAGCCCAGATTCACACGCTGCTGACCGACATGCTCGATGTGATTCATGTATGCCTGCCCCCATAGGTTAGTGCCGCTTGGCTTCACGACTAGCCATGTCGGCCCGGGTTCTCTGTCATATGGATGCTAGCGACATTATCATATACGTGAGCCAAAAGGCGCAAACGGTCCTGGGCCATGGTAAGGCGACACCCGTGGGAATACCGTGCGTGAGGCCGCAAAGTGATATGAGGTGTTACCGGCTAGATCGTTGTGACTTGGAATCGGGGTCCTGAAAAGGGACGACCGCACGCGGTCGACCTCGGCGGCGAAGAGGTTGGGGCGCGCGTCGGCGTCGGGCATCGGGGGGATGGAGACGCCGTCGTTGCTGAGCCTCCACCTTGTCGGCCCGGCGCGCATGTTCGGCGGCGCCGGGATGTTGGCCTTGAAGAGAAGCCACGCCTCGCCCTTCTGGAGCGAGCGGGGGGCGAAGCCATTGGCCGCCGCGGCGTCGCTGGGGAAGCGTTTCAGCCATGGAGAAAGAAGGGGAAGGGGAGGGAAGGGGAGAGCGGCAGAGCTCGGCGGCGGAAGGGAGGGACCGCGGCTGGTTTGGGCTCGATGGTGGAAGGGAGGGACGGCGGCTGATGTGGCCAGCGGCGAGAAAAACATCTGTTTATATAGCCCCAGGCCGTGTAAACGCGTGACAGAAGTGGAGGCGTTGCTACGCCTGCCCGCCCGTGACGCGCCACTCGTGAGGAATCAATGGCAAGGCTGACCGGCGGCAGCCTTGCCATTGATTCCCCGCGGGAAACCGAGGCGTTCTGGGGAGGACGAGGCGCGTGCCGCTGACTCAGCGGGCCCGTCGAGTTTTCGCGCCAAAACCCCTCGCCCCGGTGCCCCCGGACGCCCCCCAGCGCGTCGGGTTCGGCCTGGGGCCGCCGGCGCCGATTTTGGCTCAAGTCGGCGAAAAACGAGTTTCTAAGGGCGCGACTGGGCCGAATTTTGGACGCCGGCGCGGCAAAATTACCTGGGGAGGGCGGAGATGCTCTAAGGAAGATTTGGTCGCTGCTCAAGTCGCCCTGCTGAAGAGCGATTTGGAGGGCGACCAAAAAGAAAAAAGATAGCTGCGGACGAAATTAATTTGTTTTCACTTGGGATATCGATGAAAATGCTTACTCACCTCCTTTTTCTCCTAATCACGTTCACGTATGTGCAGTTGATGTATCTTCCCGCACCACCGAAAATGCACGTTGACGAGTGGCGCAAGTAAGAGCGCACGTGAAGCTGCCCCGTTTTTCTTGGGCGATGCGTGGGTGCATTTTCCTTGATCATTGTCCTCCTACTACTCGAGTCTACTCGGTAGTTCAAACATTCCATCCACCGGCTAAAGCAAGAAGACACTCGCATAGAAAGAATTGTCCAGAAACAGGCCGCAGTTTTGTTCCGCGTTACAACGAATCACCGAAAACACGCAATTCGACCGTAAGGTATTCCGCCATTATGCAGGACCGGTGCCGTAGCGTGCCACGGCGAGCGGCCCGTCCCAGGGCGGCGCTATTTCAAACTCCTAGGGCTGAACGACTGAAGATGCTCTTAGCACCCGTCGCGGCACACAATGGAGATCGAGATCAATTACGTGGTGGGAGATGGATCGCTCGCTGGGTCGCCGAAAGCTCAGTCTGAGACGGAGCCGGCAAGGCGGCAGCGGTGGGTGCGCGCCGGCGGGCCCAGGAAAATCTGGTGCAAGAGCTGGGCTAGTGACTTCCGGCCGGCGTGCCGCGAGCGAGTCGATCGTACGTGGTCGCTCCTTCCACCCTTCGGCGGGCGGCCGTGGCCCGCACCTCACATGCAGAGGCGGGTAGGCGACGCAGCCGTCGGCATCCCACTCCGCGCCCCGCACATGCGCCTGAGCAGTCCGTTACTTTGTCCCTTTCCGCTGTTAACTGTTGGGAGAAACGACCGGTGCGGGTCAGGTGGAAGGTCTCGTCCTTCTTTTTCATGTTCTTCAGCTTGTCCGGAGAAAAAGAGAGGACATCGACGATAAGGTTTTTCAGTTTTTTTTTCTAAAAGGATCAAATTAACTGTAAAACTTCATTGGAAGTACAAAGCATTGTCAACACAAAATAAAAATTACATCGAGATTCGTAGATCACCTAACGGCCATTACTGCCGTCCGAATGAGCCGCCGATAAGTCGCTGCCGTCACCCTTCTACCGGAGCTAGCTTGATCCTGTCGGTAACAGCCGAAAAGTCTTACATTCAGCAGATTCAGGTTATTTAGGAGTAGTTTAAGTGGACAACATGACCAAAGACTAGCTCGGCGATTGGGAGGGGTTAGCGCCAGTATTTACGGCGACGATCCAGCGGTCTCTAGTAGCATGCATGCCAGTTAAACAACTTTCTTAGGAAAGGGAAGAGAGTGAACTTTTAGGCGGCGATGTTGCCGGCCGTCTCTCGTGTAAAAGTTACTACAAATCATTCACTATCATTAGCAAGCCATAAGACTGACGGTTACAGAACGAACGAATTGGTTAGTGGTTACCATACGGAAAGAAAAGGAGCTTTCGAAAGTGAAAGACATGTGCCGGGTGATTGGCGCCCTTTGCGTTCGATAGACGCACTAGCTAGTCGGTGGTAACTGATATGACGCAGACATACTCGACTGCGTGCTTTCTCTGGTCGTTTCAAAAATTATGACGTACCGACCTCTCCAAGATCGTCGAATCTACCGGAACGGAGTAGAATTTCCACTGGCCGTGCCCGTACGTTGGTTAGAAAGTTAGGATCGAATTCCTGGCGTGCATAATCAAGTTTGACAAGTACTAGGGCAATACGAAGAGATGAGTACCGGCAGTACTGATGAGAGACTGAAGGAGGGACAAGAGTTAAGCAGGAGTGCACACAAACAGTAATAACTTATGGTCTGCTTACACACTGGTACAGTGACAGTGGGCGCGGGAGTGCACATGCAAAAGTGCCCCTCCTCCATATCCCACCGACGTATTCGACACACACATGCACGACGACGCCTACATGACACCCGATCGACGACCCAACCTTAACCTTAATCAAAAACCTCCTCGGTAGTACGTACCCATGCAAAACGATCCATGATAGTACAGATACCAAATCAAGCCAATGCATGCCATGATTCCAGATGATGAGCAGCTTCAGCTGTACTGGACGATGGAGCGGTAGAAGGTGCTGGGCGCCCAGTTGGCCGGGATGACCTTGTCGGCCACCAGCGTCTTGCCGGACTCGTTGGTGATGCGCATGGAGAAGGGCGCCTGGAGGCGGTGGCCGGAGTCCAGCCGCCAGATGGATCCCCACGACTCGCGCATCGGCGTCCACGTCCCGGAGTTGGCCTCCATGAGGTCCACCTGCACCACGTCGCCGTCGCCGTCCTCGTACTCCACCAGCACCGCGAAGTACACCGGGTTCGACCCCTGCTCCACGTGGAAGGTCACCTTGAGACCGGGGAACTCGCACGGCACTCTGCATCAATCATCATCAGCAGCAATCAGCAACCCATGTGCCATTGTAGCTTACTTCGTAACCGAGCCGGGACGACGGCAAATAAGTGTGAGGCGACGGTACTCAAAATAGAGTAGTATTATTCGCTGCGAATCTATTTGGGTCCCAGTTAAACCGGTCGCCGTCGTGAAAGTTTTGTTGGGCAACAAAAGCACTGGTTATATAGAGTATGAGACTGTTCATCGTTCAGGTAGGGCCAGATAGGATTCGTGCAACGAGTGATGAAATGCATGCCACCGACCTCTTGAACTGGATGTCGATGATGCCCGAGTGGCGGAGCTTCTCGCTGAGGCCGGGCTTGGCCATGGCGCCGAACGCGGTGCCGCTCAGGTCGAAGTGGTACTTGGCAACCGGGTAGTAGTTCATGTCGGTGATGACCACCGTCTCCGGGTTGCCGGAGCAGGACTGGTCGTTGGTGCACCGTATCTGAAAAGGCGATAGTAAACGATCACAAGTCAAGACTAGCACTGTGTCACCAGCTCCATTTCCACCACGTACGGCAGGGGCAAACCACCAAAAATATGACGAACGAGCTAGTGTAGCTACCTGGTAGCAGGAGCCGCACCCCTTGCCGTCCTTGAAGATGGGCTCGTTGCCGCAGGATGTCATGGAGGAGAAGGGGTACTGGTTGGTGTTCTTGAACCCGCACGCACCGCCTGAATGCACATCGATCACCGCATGTTATTACACAAACGATCAGTTAAGCGAAGGCCGCGGCGCCATGCATGCACCGGCCGGCGCATACGGACGTACCGTCGTCGTCGGGGCCGGCGCCGGTGGGCGCGCCGTACCAGGTGGCCCTGGCGTCCTCCCAGTTGGGGTCGGCGGTGAAGGCGGAGTCGTTGAAGTTCCCGGCGCCGGCAGAGGCGTAGGTGACGAGGAGGGAGGACAGTGCAACGAGTGCAACGGCCTTGGACGAAAGAGGAGCCATGTCAAAGCACCACCGCTTCTTCGAGCTTGTGGGGGTAGTGTACCAGCGCACTGAGCAGGTCGGGCTGGGAGGCTGAGCTATGTATGCTTTGATGTTCTGGGAGTAACATATTGCCGGGGTATTTATAGGCAGGCGCAGTGCAGGGCGACGCGATCGCCATCCACGGTTGTTGCACCCGACGACGTGCTTTGTGTAGGGGTCACATGGCTACCGGAGCAAATCCTGCGAGAAATCACGGCTCGGCAGTTACACATTGCATGTTTCTGTCCACACTGCGTAGTGCGGACCTGCCCTTGAGCAAAAATGATACACCTATGTAACCTCTTACATGATGTTACGTAACTTTTCTTTGTATAAACTAATCACCTTCCCCTTGAATTTCACGGATAGGCCTGACCATGTAAGCTTGTACTGTACTCCCTCCGTTCCAAAATAGATGATTCAACTTTGTACTAGCGTTAGTATAAAGTTAGTACAAAGTTGGATCATCTATTTTGGAACGGAGGGAGTACTACATAAGTTTAAGACTATTTTCCGTAGATGTAGCAAAACTCGCCCTTAGACATCATCTGCATATTTCTGTTCACGGACAGTCGTGGACATGCCGACCCCGTCGTGTAATTTTTGCTTCGACGACGGTCGTGGACATGGGGACGCCGTCAGCTTGCACCCCTACCTGCCCTGCTCAGGCTGATGCTCTGAGCTGTGTTCCATTTCTGCTAGAAAGAGATACGCACAGTACTCTGGAAAATCGTATTCTCTTTCAGGAACGTACAGCTAAGTGCTGCCTTTGGCGACGATGCCGCGTTAGGAACGAGAGATTCGGGCGGGAACAGCAGGAACAGCAATGTTTGCGTTACAATTAAAGCGTGGACGTTGGCCTGACTGACTCTTGTTGGAATCAATCATCGGAACCAACCTGTTTAACAGGCAACCACCGAATCATGTAGGACGAAGTTGCGTAGAGGTACCTAATTAACGCGCTGCGGATTCGTTAGGGAAAAAAAAATAAGGGCACTTGCGATTTCATTCACGAGCACAATGATGCTGCTACCTGATACGTGATTATGTACCATCCATCAATCCATGCTGGAACCCGCTTAGAAAATTCCGGGATGCAACCGTCCTGAGTTTTTTGATAGATTTAGTAACTGCCCTGAATCTTTTCTTTAGCAAACTAGCATCTCCTTTGTATATTAAGCTCGAAGGTGTGTGTGCGGGGTCGATGGAAGATTCACCTGTAGAGATTGCTGATATTCTTGTAGAAGATAATATGGTGATCACCTTGCAATAAAGAGTACTTTGATGTCAAAAAAAGATGCATGACAAGGGATTAGAAAGAAAAAAAAGGTACTACATAATAGGGGCATAACATCCCCTAGTTACAAAAACAGTCATGACTAAATGAAAATTTACAAGATAATCCAAAGGAGACACGTGCACCCTCCGCTACCCGTGGGAGATCCACGCGTCAGCCTTGAATACATGAGTTGCTTTAGACTTATACTAGGCTTCCACGATGCCACGGCTGACCTGACGCGACAAGCCACCGCTCTTGACACCACCAACAAAATGGTGGCACCGCCGATGACCTACGACACACATTAACGGCTTCTTTTGGCTTGCAAGCTATGCAGCTACCGTGGCGGCACAGACGGTGCCTATAGAGGACAAACTCGCTGACCCCATGGATGAAGATGATGCGCAAGGGTCGACAAGAACCGCTTCCTCCTAAGAAAAACTTTTAAGGGAAACGGCCAAATCTGTTATCTCCAACGGAAACCTCCAAGCAAGAGCATGCATTACCAATCTCCCAACTACCTTGAATGTTAATTTCTGACGCATTAAATACTCAATTGTTCCTTGCTTGTGATCATCAGTTGGCAACGATTAGCTGCATCATATACCCAGCTTTCATACACGGGTGGATTACAGCGACCGGTAACCAAACGTTTGATAAACTAACAACCTCAGAACTTTTACAATCAAATAACAAGTTCTATTACGCTACATACTTTTGATTCTTTAACCTCCCAGTTTTCCATCAAATATGGAAGTTGGAAAGTCTTTGTCTTATTCCTTTTATGGTACCATAGTACCATTACTAGATAGATCGAGCCAGTTGCCTCGATTGGTAACTTTGTCATTTCCTAAAGGGCCAAAGGGTATTTTATACTTCTATTTTGCCATCCCAATAGAGCCCACGACCCATCAACCGTATGATATGGGAGGTATTTTGTAGTATTCAATAATGTTGCTTTGATTTGCTATAGAAACCTAAGATGACGAAAAAGACGAATTCCTTCCAAGGCAGGATGCCAAACATCTATAGTAACTAAACCGTCGGGGAAGATGAAAATATTGAAATAGCATATTATGTGTACGACCCGCTAGCTCCATGAATTATACTCGACAACCATGGATGCTAGTTTGCCAGGAACATGGTAAGAAATGAGCCTACTGTGTGTATTCTAGGGTTTAGGGAGCAAATAATTACAAGAGTTGTATGTTTAGGAGGGAGGGTAAAATACTGAAAAGGGGGCTAGAACACAAGTTGTATCCAAGATTGGAAGTTATGGAAATGCTAATTTTTAATTTGAGGGCAACTAGAATAAGATCCTCTTTGAGGTTTCTGCTCCAATCATCAATGCTAGGATATTTGTTATGAAAGATTTTCTCATTTATTATTTCCAGAAGTTCTGGTAGGATAGAATGATAACCGTCATAGCAAAAAGCCTTTGCTATGACCCTTTTAACCAATTCCACTTCATGAAAAGAGGTAATGTTATTTGCTTGTTAGGGATAAGCTTCAACTAACAACTCTGGGCAAATGGGTAGTCCAAAAATAAGGGCAGATGTGTATCATTTGTTTGCTCTTGGTATAAGACACAATTATAGCCGGGAAGGTGAAAAGAATTTCTTTGGAGCATGCTCCTTGTGTTTAGTCTAACATGAAGAAGGGGCCAGAAGAAATTCTTAGTCGGTAGGCAGTTCCCTAGATCTACTGGAATTGTTTGGGGCGGAATTGAGTTATACTGCCTTTCTCTGGGTTAATTAGTCCCCCTTGCTTCTTGGGTCAAAGTTTGATCATAGATTTAATTAGCAAAATATAATCTATATGCGGCAAAATAACATCATTGGAAACTTCTTTCAAATATGAATCTAGCAACATAATTTTTATGGCATATAACTTATATTTTGCTAATCAAATCTAAGGTCAAAGTTTAGCACAAAATACAAAGAGGACTAATAAAACTAGATGGATGTAGTACTCGACAACCATGTATGCTAGTACTCGTCATACCAAGCTTTGAAGACCACCAATAGTCACTTGTCGTAAGAAACGAATTTCGGCAGCCGTTGAAGGAACATCGGTTATGGATCACCCTAAGCAGAGAAGGCTTGCAATTCTTCACAAACCAGCCCATAATGTAGAATAAATCAGAAAGAAGAGATCGAAGTCACTGCACTAGGAGCGAGCCAACTATCTTCCTTGATTTACACATCAACTGTGAATATATCAAGAGAGCCAACAGATCTGGCAAGTGCTATGTGCGTGGACTAGAACTAAGGTACTGCCCTTACTTGAACAAATACCTATTTATGATTATACTCTCCATGCAAGCATCTGCAAATACAAGAGAAGTAATTAAGATAAATCTAACCATAGCATTTAACATATGGATCCAGAACATCCCCTTAAGGAACAATTCATAAACTGAGGTTTAGGTTTCTATCACTCCTGCAACCCATCATCTAGAAAATAGTTCAAGAATGCCTTCCCCTAGGCCCATAGATGGTGAAGTGTCATGTAGTCGACATTCACATAACACCATAAAGAAAGAACAACACCACATAATATCAAAACATTAGATTGCGATCAATTTCAAATGATTGCTAGCAACAAGACTTCTCCCATGTCCTCAAGAACAAATAGAACTACTCACAACTCATCATATTGAACATGATCGGTGGGTATAAACATATGATTGACAATCTAAACATAATAATCTTCCACCAAGTAAAACAACTAGCATCAACTATAAGATGTAATAAATACTAGTAGCACCGCAGGTAACAATCTGAGGTTTGATACAAAGATTGAACACAGGAGATGGAATAGGGTTTATATATGAGATGATGTTGGTGAATATGTTGATGATTCCCACAATGAGGAGAGCGATGGTGGTGATGAAGGCTTCGATTTCCCCCTCCTGGAGGGAAGTATCCCCGGCAGAATCGTTCCGCCAGAGAATAAAAGTTCTCATGTCCTGGTTCCGCCTCTAGACGGTGCGGAAAGTCCCAAAAATCCTCCCCTTATTCTTTTTTCTACGAAAAATGGTAATATATAGCAAAAGAACATCGAGACGGGACCACAAGGGCTCCACAAGCCCAGGTGACGCAAAGAGGGGGTGGTCGCGTCCCCTGCCCTTGTGGGCCCCCTATGGCTCTTCTTTGGTGCTTCTTTCTTCCATTATTTTTTATATATTACAAAATAAATCTCCGTTGTAGTTTCTTCATGTCAGAATTCCAGCTGCCGGTAATCCCCCTCTCTTGATGTATTTTGCATTTTAAGAGAGAAAAGGCATTAGAATTGCATCATAATATGAAATATAACATCAAAATGAGATAAATAACAGTAGGAAATAATGATGCAAAATGGACATATCAACTCCCCCAAGCTTAGAATCCGCTTGTCCTCAAGCAAATACCGAACTCGATAAATATGACCACATGTTTATAGAGAGAGGTGTTAATAAAAAAAATACAGAAATTGCAGCATCACATTTATAATTATCATTATATTCCATGAACGAAAACTCTTATTCATAAAATTTCTCATAATCAAGTATCAAGCTATTCACATTTTAAGGTATAAACCGTAAACCCTCTTGAAACTCAACAAACTATGTTCATAGTCAACAAACAATTGCAATTCATCATCTTTTCCAGAAGAGTCTATGTAAGAGCTTTAGTTTAGCAAACTTCACATACTCAAATATCATATAGTCCTCTAACGATTGCTGGTACTCACTTCGTATTTTTAGAACAAATTGTTTCAATCAGACATAAAGGAAGATGGGGGTTTAATGTTTCACCTCCCAACTTATTTACCTCAGGGATAACTTTCAACAATAATAACTCATGATCATATATATTCAATCAGATATATGTGTCTGGATCTTTCCTCACCACATTATGTTTGCCAAGGTGAGAGTATTTTAGGTTGGAATAGAGGAAAATCTTTTGACTCATGCATGAAAGTAAAGTTTTAACAGAAAACATAAAAGATAGGCCCTTCGCAGATAGAAGCAGAGGCTTTAGGTTGCATGTGCAAACTCTTAATGCAAAGAAACATCACTTTAGTATTGCCCCTTATGGTAATGACCTTTATTGAGCAGTTTGTCACTTTTATTACTCCATCATCATAAGTTCATACAAAGCTTATTTCCCTTTCAATAAAAGATCATACATATTAGAGCAATTTTTATTGCATGCACAGAAGACAACTTATTTGAAGGATATTGCTCAATCCCTAGGTAGTTATGGTGGACTCTTTGAAGGAAATATGCCCTAGAGGCAATAATAAAGTTTTTATTATATTTCCTTATATCATGATAAATGTTTATTATTCATGCTAGAATTGTATTAACCAGAAACTTAATACATGTGTGAATGCATAGACAAAACAGAGTGTCCCTAGTATGCCTCTACTTGACTGACTCGTTAATCAAAGATGGTTATGTTTCCTGAACATAGACATGTGTTGTCATTTGATGAACGGGATCACATTATTAGAGAATGATGTGATGGACAAGACCCATCCGTTAGCTTAGCATTATGATCATTAAGTTTTATTGCTATTGCTTTCTTCATGACTTATACATATTCCTTTGACTATGAGATTATACAACTCCCAAATACCGGAGGAACACCTCGTGTGCTATGAAACGTCACAACGTAACTAGGTGATTATAAAGGTGCTCTACAGGTGTCTCCGAGGTGTTTGTTGGGTTGGCATAGAGATCAAGATTAGGATTTGTCACTTCGAGTATCGAAGAGGTATCTCTAGGCCCTCTCGGTAATTCACATCATAATAAGCCTTGCAAGCTGACTAATGAGTTAGTTACGAGATGATGTATTACAGAATGAGTAAAGAGAC
Organism: Triticum aestivum; assembly: GCF_018294505.1. Taxonomy (NCBI): domain Eukaryota; kingdom Viridiplantae; phylum Streptophyta; class Magnoliopsida; order Poales; family Poaceae; genus Triticum; species Triticum aestivum. The sequence continues at coordinate 376,507,994 of NC_057794.1, forward strand.
TTGCCGGTAACGAGATTGAACTAGATATGAAGATGTCGACGATCGAATCTCGGGCAAGTAACATGCCGATGACAAAGGGAATAACCTAAGTTGTCATAACGGTTCGAACGAGAAAGATCTTCGTAGAATGTGTAGGAGCCAATATGGGCATCTAGGTTCCACTATTGGTTATTGACCAGAGAGGTGTCTCGGTCATGTCTACATAGTTCTCGAACACGTAGGGTCCGTACGCTTAACGATCATTGACGATATAGTACTATATGAGTTATGTATGTTGGTGACTGAATGTTGTTCGGAGTCCCGGATGAGATCACAAACATGACGAGGAACTCCGGAATGGTCCAGAAATAAAGATTGATATATAGGATAATAGTGTTTGGTCTCCGGAAGGGTTCCGAAATTCACCGGAAGGGGTTTCAGATGTTTCCTGAAATGTTTGGGTACGAGAACACTTTATTCGGGCCAAAAGGGAAAGCCCACAAGGTTTTTGGAAAGCGCAGAAGTATGTTTTGCAGAGTCCAGGGGCCAGATGCCAGGGTCCCTGGCTTCTGGGTCCAGACGCTGGGAACCCTGGCCTCTAGCCCTGGAGTCCGAGAAGGACTCTTGCCTTTCGGGTGAAACTGACTTTGTGGAGGCTTTTACTCCAAGTTTCGACCCCAAGGCTCAACATATAAATAGAGGGGCAGGGCTAGCACCCAAGACACATCAAGAATCACCAAGGCGTGTGCCGGCAACCCCGTCCCCTCTAGTTTATCCTCTGTCATAGTTTTCATAGTGCTTAGGCGAAGCCCTGCGGAGATTGTTCTTCACCAACATCATCACCACGTCGTCGTGTGATACGTCTCCAACGTATCTATAATTTTTGATTGTTCCATGCTATTATATTATCTGTTTTGGATGTTAATGGGCTTTATTTTACACTTTTAGATTATTTTTTGGACTAACCTATTAACCCAAGGCCCAGTGCAAATTGTTGTCTTTTTTGCCTATTTCAGTGTTTCGCAGAAAAGGAATATCAAACGGAGTCCAAATGGAGTGAAACCTTCGGGAGCGTGATTTTTGGAACAAACGTGATCCAGAGGACTTGGAGTGGACGTCAAGCAACCAACGAGGTGTCCACGAAGCAGCAGGCGTGCCTACCCCTCCTGGGCGCCCCCCCCCCCTCATGGGCCCCTTGTGGCTCAACCGACCTACTTCTTCCTCCTATATATGTTCACATACCTCGAAAACATCCAGGAGCACCACGAAATCGTATTTCCACCGCCGCAACCTTCTATACCCAAGAGATCCCATCTTGGGGCCTTTTTCGGAGCTCCGCCGGAGGGAGCATTGATCACGGAGGGCCTCTACATCAACTCCATGGCCCCTCCAATGATGTGTGAGTAGTTTACCTTAGACCTTTGGGTCCATAGTTATTAGCTAGATGGCTTCTTATCTCTTTTTGGGTCTCAATACAAAGCTCTCCTCAATTTTCTTGGAGATCTATTCGATGTAATCTTCTTTTGCGGTGTGTTTGTCGAGATCCGATGAATTGTGGGTTTATGATCAAGATTATCTATGAACAATATTTGAATCTTCTCTGAATTATTTTATGTATGATTGGTTATCTTTGCAAGTCTCTTCGAATTATCAGTTTGATTTGGCCTACTAGATTGATCTTTCTTGCAATGGGAGAAGTGCTTAGCTTTGGGTTCAATCTTGCGGTGCTCGATCCCAGTGACAGTAGGGGAAACAACACGTATTGTATTGTTGCCATCGAGGATAAAAAGATGGGGTTTATATCATATTGCATGAGTTTATCCCTCTAGATCATGTCATCTTGCTTAAGGCGTTACTCCATTCTTATGAACTTAATACTCTAGATGCATGCTGGATAGCGGCCGATGTGTGGAGTAATACTAGTAGATGCAGGCAGGAGTCAGTCTACTTGTCACAGACGTGATGCCTATATACATGATCATACCTCGATATTCTCATAACTATGCTCAATTCTATCAATTGCTCGACAGTAATTTGTTCACCCATCGTAATACTTATGCTATCTTGAGAGAAGCCACTAGTGAAACCTATGGCCCCGGGTCTATTTTCCATCATACAAGTTTCCAATCTACTTTATTTTGCAATCTTTACTTTCAATTTATATCATAAAAATACCAAAAATATTTATCTTGTTATTATTATCTCTATCAAATCTCACTCTTACAAGTGGCCGTGAAGGGATTGACAACCCCTTTATCGCGTTGGTTGCAAGGTTCTTATTTGTTTGTGTAGGTACAAGGTTACTCGCACGTCGTCTCCTACTGGATTGATACCTTGGTTCTCAAAAACTGAGGGAAATACTTACGCTGCTTTGTTGCATCACCCTTCCATCTTCAAGGGAAAACCAACGCATGCTCAAGAGGTAGCAAGAAGGATTCTCGCCGTTGTCGGGGAGATCTACGCCAAGTCAAGACATACCAAGTACCCATCACAACTCTTAACCTTCACATTACATTATTTGCCATTTGCCTCTCGTTTTCCTCTCCCCCACTTCACCCTTGCCGTTTTATTCACTCTCTTTTTCCGTCCACCTTCTTCACGTATGTATCTTTCTTTGTGTTTCCATGTGCCTTAAAGTGTTCTACTTGGATCATCTTTGGTCCTTATGCGCTCGTGCTGAAACCCCAACTAGCCTAGTTGATGGGAAATCTTTAGATGAGCATGCTCATTTTGTGCGTCACTGTCTGTCTGAAAAAGGGATACTCTTATGGGATCAAATAAACAGATTGCTATGTTATGCTTGGAATCTTTGTGAAATTTGTGATCTGACTTGTTGCTGTAAGAACCATAAAAAACACCTCCCCTACCTATGTGGGTTTAATGATAATGAAATCTTATCTTCTTATGCAAAGGGTGTTTATAGTTACTACGATATCAAACAAATTGAAGAATTTGTTGCTTTTAAGGGTGCTTATGAAGTTGTTTCTTTGATTGAAAAGTATGATATTACTCTCTATGAATCTGAAAATCTTGACATACTTAAATATTGCCATGAAAACTATGCTCATAATGTCTATGTCAAAGAATTTGTTGAAAGAATGACCGTTGCTTCGGAAGAAAATAATGATATGCATGAATCTATAGATAATTATGATTCCAATGATTTGATTGAAATACCCCTTGATGAACATGATGCTTGCTATTCTTGTGGCCATGATGCCAATATTTATGAAGATGAATTTGCTATAGTTCCTTATGTTAAACATGAGATCGTTGCTATTGCACCCATACTTGATAGTTCCTTCAATGAAAAGCATGATTGCAATGATGTTATCATAAATTCTCTTAATGACAATTACTTTAATGATATGCAAAACCTCAAGCTTGGGGATGCTAGTTTTGCTATGACTACTATTTGTTGCAATGATCATGATTGGAGTGATTCTTCTTATGAACTTGAAAATTTATTTAAGCCCCATGATGAATATGAGATTTATAATAATGTTTGCAATAATACTGAAAGTGGGTTTGGAAGAGTGTCAACTTCAGATCCCACATATTTGGATAACATTCAATCTTATGAAGTTTTTGATAAAAGTGGGTTTGGAGAGGTCATGACTTTAGTTAATGTTAATCCCACTATTTTGGAAGAGTGTCAACTTTGCATGCATGTGGATCATGTTGAGAATATTTTATATGATAGCTATATTGTCGAATTTGATTATGACCCCACATGTAATTATTATGAGAGAGGGAAATATGGTTGTAGAGATTTTCATGTTGCTAAATTACCTCTCGTTATGTTGAGATTGCTATTGTTTCTTTCCTCTTCCTTGCATATGCTAGTTTTTGCCTGCTATGATAATTTGTTTGCCTATAAGATGTCTCTGCATAGGAAGTATGTTAGACTTAGATGTGTTTGTCACATGTTTCATGATGCTCTCTTTGTGCTTCAATTCTTGTCTTTCATGTGAGCATCATTGAAATTATCAATGCCTAGCTAAAAGGCTTTAAAGAAAAGCGCTTGTTGGGAGACAACCCAATATTTTTCCTTGATGTTATTTAATAAATAATTTATCTAGCCTTTGTTTTGGTTGTGTTTTTTGTGTTTAATTAGTGTTTGTGCCAAGTAGAAACGTTGAGAAGACTTGGGGAAAGTCTTTTTGATCTTGCTGTAAAAAACAGAAACTTTAGTGCTCACGAGAATTGCTGCCATTTTTTACTGGAGAGTGATATTTAGTTAATTGTTTTTGAATATGATTAATAGATAAATTCCTCACGTCCAGTAATGTATTTTAGAATTTTTGAGGTTCCAGAAGTATTCTAAACCTACAGATTACTACAGACTATTCTGTTTTTGACAGATTCTGTTTTTTGTGTGTTGTTTGCTTATTTTGATGAATCTATGGCTAGTAATAGAGTTTATGAACCATAGAAAAGTTGGAATACAGTAGGTTTAACACCAATATAAATAAAGAATGAGTTCATTACAGTAATTGAAGTGGTGGTTTGTTTTCTTTCACTAACGGAGCTCACGAAGATTTTGTTTTAAGTTTTGTGTTGTGAAGTTTTCAAGTTTTGGGTAAAGATTTGATGGAAAATGGAACATGGAGTGGCAAGAGCCTAAGCTTGGGGATGCCCAAGGCACCCCAAGGTAAAATCCAAGGACAACCAAAAGCCTAAGCTTGGGGATTCCCCGGAAGGCATCCCCTCTTTCGTCTTCGTCCATCGGTAACTTTACTTGGAGCTATATTTTTATTCGCCACATGATATGTGTTTTGCTTGGAGCGTATTGTATGATTTGAGTCTTTGCTTTTTAGTTTACCACAGTCATCCTTGATGTACACACCTTTTGGTAGAGACACACATGAATTGGAATTTATTAGAATACTCTATGTGCTTCACTTATATCTTTTGAGTTGGATAATTTTTGCTCTAGTGCTTCGCTTATATCTTTTAGAGCATAGTGGTGGTTCTATTTTATAGAAATAATTGATCTCTCATGCTTCACTTATATCATTTTGAGAGTCCTTTATAACAGCATGGTAATTCACTTTTGCTATAAATTTTAAATGCTAAGAGAAGTTGGATGCTTGATAGATGGTTTTGAGATATAAAGGTGGTAATATTAGAGGTGTGCTAGTTGAGTAATTGTGAAATTGATGAATACTTGTGTTGAAGTTGGCAAGTCCCGTAACATGCACGTATGGTAAACTTAGTGACAAATTTGAAGCATGGGGTGTTCTTTGATTGCTTTCCTTATGAGTGGCGGTCGGGGACGAGCGATGGTCTTTTCCTACCAATCTATCCCCCTAGGAGCATGCACGTAGTGCTTGGTTTTGATGACTTGTAGATTTTTGCAATAAATATGTGAGTTCTTTATGACTAATATTGAGTCCATGGATTATACGCACTCTCACACTTCCATAATTGCTAGCCTCTTCTGTACCGTGCATTGCCCTTTCTCACCTTGAGAGTTGGTGCAAACTTCGCCGGTGCATCCAAACCCCGTGATATGATACGCTCTATCACACATAAGCCTCCTTATATCTTCCTCAAAACAGCCACCATACCTACCTATTATGGCATTTCCATAGCCATTCCGAGATATATTGCCATGCAATTTTCCACCGTTCCGTTTATTATGACATGCATCATCATTGTCATATTGCTTTGCATGATCATGTAGTTGACATCGTATTTGTGGCAAAGCCACCATGCTTAATTTTTCATACATGTCACTATTGATTCATCGCAATCCCAGTATACCGTTGGAGGCATTCACATAGAGTCATATTTTGTTCTAAGTATCGAGTTGTAATTCTTGAGTTGTAACTAAAAAGAAGTGTGATGATCATCACTATTAGAGCATTGTCCCAATGAGGAAAGGATGATGGAGACTATGATTCCCCCACAAGTCGGGATGAGACTCCGGACGAAAAAAAGGGAAAGAGGCCAAAAGAAAAAAAAGTCCCAAATAAAAATAAAATAAAATAATGAGAGAAAAAGAGAGAAGGGACAATGTTACTATCCTTTTTCCACACTTGTGCTTCAAAGTAGCACCATGATCTTCATGATAGAGAGTCTCTTATTTTCTCACTGTCATATACTAGTGGGAATTTTTCATTATAGAACTTGGCTTGTATTCCAACGATGGGCTTCCTCAAATGCCCTAGGTCTTCATGAGCAAGCGAGTTGGATGCACACCCACTTAGTTTCTTTGATGAGCTTTCATATATTTATAGCTCTAGTGCATCCATTGCATGGCAATCCCTACTCCTTGCATTGACATCAATCGGTGGGCATCTCCATAGCCCATTGATTAGCCGCGTCAATGTGAGACTTTCTCCCATTTTGTCTTCTCACACAACCTCAATCATCATATTCTATTCCACCCATAGTGCTATGTCCATGGCTCGCGCTCATATATTGCATAAAAGTTGAAAGAGTTTGAAAAGGCTAAGTATGAAACAATTTCTTGGCTTGTCATCGGGGTTGTGCATGATGAGAGAATTCTGTGTGACGAAAATGAAGCATGGACAAACTATATGACTTTGTAGGGATAAGTTTTCTTTGGCTATGGTATTTTGATAAGACATAATTGCTTGATTAGCATACTTGGAGTATTACTATTTTTATGTCAACAAGAAACTTTTATCTTGAATCTTTCGGATCTGAATATTCATGCCACAATAAATAAAAATACATTGAAGAATATTCTAGAAAGAATTCCACATCAAAAATTCTGTTTTTATCATTTACCTACTCGAGGACGAGCAGGAATTAAGCTTGGGGATGCTGATACGTCTCCAACGTATCTATAATTTTTGATTGTTCCATGCTATTATATTATCTATTTTGGATGTTAATGGGCTTTATTTTACACTTTTATATTATTTTTGGGACTAACCTATTAACCCAAGGCCCAGTGCAAATTGCTGTCTTTTTGCCTATTTCAGTGTTTCGCAAAAAAGGAATATCAAACGGAGTCCAAACGGAATGAAACCTTCAGGAGTGTGATTTTTGGAACAAACGTCATCCATATGACTTGGAGTGGACGTCAAGCAACCAACGAGGTGTCCAGGAGGCAGGGTGGTGTGCCCTCCCCCCTCATGGCTCCACCGACCTACTTCTTCCTCCTATATATGTTCACATACCCCGAAAACATCCAGGAGCACCACGAAACCCTATTTCCACCACCGCAACCTTCTGTACCCAAGAGATCCCATCTTGGGGCCTTTTCCGGAGCTCCGCCGAAGGGGGCATTGATTACGGAGGGCCTCTACATCAACTCCATGGCCCCTCCGATGATGTGTGAGTAGTTTACCTCAGACCTCCGGGTCCATAGTTATTAGCTAGATGGCTTCTTCTCTCTTTTTGGATCTCAATACAGAGTTCTCCTCGATTTTCTTGGAGATCTATTCGATGTAATCTTCTTTTGCGGTGTGTTTGTCGAGATCCGATGAATTGTGGGTTTATGATCAAGATTATCTATGAACAATATTTGAATCTTCTCTGAATTCTTTTATGTATGATTGGTTATCTTTGCAAGTTTCTTTGAATTATCAGTTTGGTTTGGCCTACTAGATCGATCTTTATTGCAATGGGAGAAGTGCTTAGCTTTGGGTTCAATCTTGCGGTGCTCGATCCCAGTGACAGTAGCGGAAATGACACGTATTGTATTGTTGCCATCGAGGATAAAAAGATGGGGTTTATATCATATTGCATGAGTTTATTGTTGGGGAACGTTGCAGAAAACAAAAAATTTCCTACGGTTTCACCAAGATCCATCTATGAGTTCATCTAACAACGAGTGGTTGGATTGCATCTACATACCTTTGTAGATCACGCGCGGAAGCGTTCAAAGAACGGGGATGAGGAAGGCGTACTCGACGTGATCCAAATCACCGGAGATCCTAGCGCCGAACGGACGACACCTCCGCGTTCAACACACGTACGGTCAGCGTGACGTCTCCTTCTTCTTGATCCAGCAAGGGGGAAGGAGAAGTTGAGGAAGATGGCTCCAGCAGCAGCACGACGGCGTGGTGGTGATGGAGCTGCAGTACTCCGGCAGGGCTTCGCCAAGCACTATGGAGGAGGAGGAGGTGTTGGAGAGGGAGAGGGAGAGGGAGGCACCAAAGGCAAAGGTAAGAAGTCCTCCATCCCCCCCACTATATATAGGGGGGCCTAGGGGGGCGCCGGCCCTAGGAGATGCAATCTCCTAGGGGAGCGGCGGCCAAGGGGTGGGGGGCTTGCCCCCCAAGCAAGGGGGCGCCCCCTTTAGGGTTTCCCCCACCCTAGGCGCATGGGCCCTAGGGGAAGTGGCGCCCCAGCCCACTTTGGGCTGGATCCCTTCCCACTTCAGCCCATGGGGCCCTCCGGGATAGGTGGACCCACCCGGTGGACCCCCGGGACCCTTCCGGTGGTCCCGGTACAATACCGGTGACCCCGAAACTTGTCCCGATGGCCGAAATAGCACTTCCTATATATAATTCTTTACCTCCGGACCATTCCGGAACTCCTCGTGACGTCCAAGATCTCATCCGGGACTCCGAACAACATTCGGGTTACTGCATATACATATCCCTACAATCCTAGCGTCACCGAACCTTAAGTGTGTAGACCCTACAGGTTCGGGAGACATGTAGACATGACCGAGATCGCTCTCCGGTCAATAACCAACAGCGGGATCTGGATACCCATGTTGGCTCCCACATGCTCCTCGATAATCTCATCGGATGAACCACGATGTCGAGGATTCAAGCAACCCCGTATACAGTTCCCTTTGTCAATCGGTATGTTACTTGCCCGAGATCTGATCGTCGGTATCCCAATACCTCGTTCAATCTCGTTATCGGCAAGTCACTTTACTTGTACCGTAATGCATGATCCCGTGACCAGACACTTGGTCACTTTGAGCTCATTATGATGATGCATTATCGAGTGGGCCCAGTGATACCTCTCCGTCATACGGAGTGACAAATCCCAGTCTTGATCCATGTCAACCCAACAGACACTTTCGGAGATACCCGTAGTATACCTTTATAGTCACCCAGTTATGTTGTGATGTTTGGTACACCCAAAGCACTCCTACGGTATCCGGGAGTTACACGATCTCATGGTCTAAGGAAAAGATACTTGACATTGGAAAACTCTAGCAAACGAACTATACGATCTTGTGCTATGTTTAGGATTGGGTCTTGTCCATCACATCATTCTACTAATGATGTGATCCCGTTATCAATGACATCCAATGTCCATAGTCAGGAAACCATGACTATCTGTTGATCAACAAGCTAGTCAACTAGAGGCTTACTAGGGACATGTTGGTGTCTATTATTCACACATGTATTACGATTTCCGGATAACACAATTATAGCATGAATAAAGACAATTATCATGAACAAGGAAATATAATAATAATGCTTTTATTATTGCCTCTAGGGCATATTTCCAACAGTCTCCCACTTGCACTAGAGTCAATAATCTAGTTACATTGTGATGAATCGAACACCCATGGAATTCTAGTGTTGATCATGTTTTGCTCTAGGGAGAGGTTTAGTCAACGGATCTGCCACATTCAGGTCCGTATGTACTTTACAAATATCTATGTCTCCATCTTGAACATTTTCACGAATGGATTTGAAGCGACGCTTGATGTGCCTGGTCTTCTTGTGAAACCTGGGCTCCTTGGCAAGAGCAATAGCTCCAGTGTTGTCACAGAAGAGCTTGATCGGCCCCGACGCATTGGGTATGACTCCTAGGTCGGTGATGAACTCCTTCACCCAAATTGCTTCATGCGCTGCCTCCGAGGCTGCCATGTACTCCGCTTCACATGTAGATCCCGCCACGACGCTCTGCTTGCAACTGCACCAGCTTACTGCCCCACCATTTAAAATATACACGTATCCGGTTTGTGACTTAGAGTCATCAAGATCTGTGTCGAAGCTAGCGTCGACGTAACCCTTTACGACGAGCTCTTCGTCACCTCCATAAACGAGAAACATTTCCTTAGTCCTTTTCAGGTACTTCAGGATATTCTTGACCGTTGTCCAGTGTTCCTTGCCGGGATTACTTTGGTACCTTCCTACCAAACTTACGGCAAGGTTTACATCAGGTCTGGTACACAGCATGGCATACATAATAGAACCTATGGCTGAGGCATAGGGGATGACACTCATCTCTTCTATATCTTCTGCCGTGGTCGGACATTGAGCTGAGCTCAATTTCACACCTTGCAACACAGGCAAGAACCCCTTCTTAGACTGATCCATATTGAACTTCTTCAATATCTTATCTAGGTATGTGCTTTGCAAAAGACCTATGAGGCGTCTTGATCTATCTCTGTAGATCTTGATGCCTAATATATAAGCAGCTTCTCCAAGGTCCTTCATTGAAAAACTCTTATTCAAGTAGGCCTTAATGCTATCCAAAAGTTCTATATCATTTCCCATCAAAAGTATGTCATCTACATATAATATGAGAAATGCTACAAAGCTCCCACTCACTTTCTTGTAAACGCAGGATTCTCCATAAGTCTGCGTAAACCCAAACACTTTGATCATCTCATCAAAGCGAATGTTCCAACTCCGAGATGCTTGCACCAGCCCATAAATCGAGCGTTGGAGCTTGCACACCTTGTCAGCATTCTTAGGATCGACAAAACCTTCCGGCTGCATCATATACAATTCTTCCTTAAGGAAACCATTAAGGAATGCCGTTTTGACGTCCATTTGCCATATTTCCTAATCATAGAATGCAGCAATCGCTAACATGATTCGGACGGACTTTAGCTTCGCTACCGGTGAGAAAGTCTCATCGTAGTCAACCCCTTGAACTTGTCGATAACCCTTAGCGACAAGCCGAGCTTTATAGGTGGTCACATTACCATCCGCGTCTGTCTTCTTCTTAAAGATCCATTTATTTTCTATGGCTCGCCGCTCTACGGGCAAGTCGGTCAAAGTCCATACTTCATTTTCATACATGGATCCTATCTCGGATTTCATGGCTTCTAGCCATTTGTTGGAATCCGGGCCCACCATCGCTTATTCATAGTTCGAAGGTTCACCGTTGTCTAACAACATGATTTCCAAGACAGGGTTGTTGTACCATTCTGGTGCGGAACGTGTCCTTGTGGACCTTCGAATTTCAGTAGGAGCTTGATCAGAAGTATCTTGATCATCATTAACTTCCTCTCTAGTCGGTGCAGACACCTCAGGAACATTTTCTTGAGTTGCGCCATTTTCCGGTTCAAGAGGTAATACTTCATCAAGTTCTACTTTCCTCCCACTTACTTCTTTCGAGAGAAACTCTTTCTCTAGAAAGGACCCATTCTTGGCAACAAAGATCTTGCCTTCGGATCTGAGGTAGAAGGTATACCCAATAGTTTCTTTAGGGTATCCTATGAAGACGCATTTTTCCGATTTGGGTTCGAGCTTTTCAGGTTGAAGTTTCTTGACATAAGCATCGCATCCCCAAACTTTTAGAAATGACAGCTTAGGTTTCTTCCCAAACCATAATTCAAACGTTGTCGTCTCAATGGATTTCGACGGAGCCCTATTTAAAGTGAATGTGGTAGTCTCTAAAGCATAGCCCCAAAAAGATAATGGTAAATCGGCAAGAGACATCATAGATCACACCATATCCAATAGAGTGCGATTACGAAATTCGGACACACCATTACGCTGAGGTGTTCCAGGCGGCGTGAGTTGTGAAACTATTCCACATTTTCTGAAGTGTGTGCCAAACTCGTGACTCAAGTATTCTCCTCCACGATCTGATCGTAGGAACTTGATTTTCCTGTCACGTTGATTCTCAACCTCACTCTGAAATTCCTTGAACTTTTCAAAGGTCTCAGACTTGTGTTTCATTGAGTAGACATACCCATATCTACTCAAGTCATCAGTGAGGGTGAGAACATAACGATAGCCACCGTGAGCCTCAACGCTCATTGGACCGCACACATCAGTATGTATGATTTCCAATAAGTTGGTTGCTTGCTCCATTGTTCCTGAGAACGGAGTCTTGGTCATTTTACCCATGAGGCATGGTTCGCACATGTCAAATGATTCGTAATCAAGAGACTCTAAAAGTCCATCTACATGGAGCTTCTTCATGCGTTTGACACCTATGTGACCAAGGCGGCAGTGCCACAAGTATGTGGGACTATCATTATCAATCTTACATCTTTTGGTATTCACACTATGAATATGTGTAGCATTACACTCGAGATTCATTAAGAATAAACCATTCACCATCGGAGCATGACCATAAAACATATCTCTCATATAAATAGAACAACCATTATTCTCGGATTTAAATGAGTAGCCATCTCGTATTAAAAGAGATCCTGATATAATGTTCATGCTCAAACTTGGCACTAAAAACAATTATTGAGGTTCAAAACTAATCCCGTAGGTAAATGTAGAGGTAGCGTGCCGACGGCGATCACATCGACCTTGGAACCATTCCCGACGTGCATCGTCACCTCGTCCTTCGCCAGTCTCCGCTTATTCCACAGCTCCTGCTTTGAGTTACAAATGTGAGCAACTGCACCGGTATCAAATACCCAGGAGCTACTACGAGTACTGGTAAGGTACACATCAATTACATGGATATCACATATACCTTTCGTTTTGCCGGCCTTCTTGTCCGCTAAGTATTTGGGGCAGTTTCGTTTCCAGTGACCACTTTCCTTGCAATAAAAGCACTCAGTCTCGGGTTTGGGTCCATTCTTTGGCTTCTTCCCGGCAGCTTGCTTGCCGGGAGAGGCAACTCCCTTGCCGTCCTTCTTGAAAGCTTTCTTTCCCTTGCCCTTCTTGATCTTAGTGATTTTATTCACCATCAACACTTGATGTTCCTTTTTGACTTCTACCCTCTGCTGATTTCAGCATTGCAAATACTTCAGGAATGGTCTTTTCCATCCCTGCATATTGAAGTTCATCACAAAGCTCTTGTAGCTCGGTGGAAGCAACTGAAGGATTCTGACAATGACCGCGTCATCCGGGAGATTAACTCCCAGCCGAGTCAAGCGGTTATGCAACCCAGACATAGTGAGTATGTGCTCACTGACAGAACTGTTTTCCTCCATCTTACAGCTGAAGAACTTGTCGAAGACTTGATATCTCTCGACTCAGGCATGAGCTTGGAAAACCATTTTCAGCTCTTCGAACATCTCATATGCTCCGTGTCTCTCAAAATGCTTTTGGAGCCCCGGCTCTAAGCTGTAAAGCATGCCGCACTGAACGAGGGAGTAGTCATCGGTACGTGCTTGCCAAGCGTTCATAACGTCTTGTTCTGCAGGGAGAACAGGTGCGTCACCTAGCGGTGCTTGTAGGACATAATCTTTCTTGGCAGCTATGAGGATGATCCTCAGGTTCGGACCCAGTCCGTGTAGTTGCTGCCATCGTCTTTCAGCTTGGTTTTCTCTAGGAACGCGTTGAAGTTGAGGACTACGTTGGCCATTTGATCTACAAGACATATTGTAAAAAAATTTAGACTAAGTTCATGACAATTAAGTTCATCTAATCAAATTATTCAATGAACTCCCACTTAGATAGACATCCCTCCAGTAATCTAAGTATAACATGATCTGAGTTAACTAGGCCGTGTCCGATCATCACGTGAGGCGGACTAGTCAACATCGGTGAACATCTTCATGTTGATCGTATCTTCTATACGACTCATGCTCGACCTTTCGGTCTTCTGTGTTCCGAGGCCATGTCTGTACATGCTAGGCTCGTCAAGTCAACCTAAGTGTTTGCATGTGTAAATCTGTCTTACACCCGTTGTATGTGAACGTTAGAATCTATCACACCCGATCATCATGTGGTGCTTCGAAACAACGAACTGTCGCAATGATGCACAGTTAGGGGGAACACTTTCTTGAAATTATTATGAGGGATCATCTTATTTACTACTGTCGTTCTAAGTAAACAAGATGCATAAATCTGATAAACATCACATGCAATCAAATAATAAAAGTGACATGATATGGCCAATATCACATAGCTCCTTTGATCTCCATCTTGGGGCTCCATGATCATCTTGTCACCGGCATGACACCATGATCTCCATCATCATGATGTCCATCATCGTGTCTCCATGAAGTTGCTCGCCAACTATTACTTCTACTACTATGGCTAACGCGTTTAGCAATAAAGTAAAGTAATTTACATGGCGTTTCTCAATGACACGCAGGTCATACAAAAAATAAAGACAACTCCTATGGCTCCTGCCGGTTGTCATACTCATTGACATGCAAGTCATGATTCCTATTACAATAGCATGAACATCCCATACATCACATATAGATCATTCATCATTCATCACAACTTTGGCCATATCATATCACAAAGCACTTGCTACAAAAACAAGTTAGACGTCCTCTAATTGTTGTTGCAAGTTTTACGTGGCTGCTATAGGTTTCTAGCAAGAACGTTTCTTACCTACGCCAAAACCACAACGTGATTTGTCAACTTCTATTTACCCTTCATAAGGACCCTTTTCATCGAATCCGCTCCAACTAAAGTGGGAGAGACAGACACCCGCCAGCCACCTTATGCAACTTGTGCATGTTAGTCGGTGGAACCGGTCTCACGTAAGCGTACGTGTAAGGTTGGTCCGGGCCGCTTCATCCCACAATACCGTTGAAGCAAGATAAGACTAGTAGCGGCAAGAAAGTTGACAACATCAACGCCCACAACCAATTGTGTTCTACTCGTGCAAGAGAACTACGCATAGACCTAGCTCATGATGCCACTGTGGGGGAACGTTGCAGAAAACAAAAAATTTCCTACCGTTTCACCAAGATCCATCTATGAGTTCATCTAACAACGAGTGATTGGATTGCATCTACATACCTTTGTAGATCACGCGTGGAAGCGTTCAAAGAACGGGGATGAGGAAGGCGTACTCGACGTGATCCAAATCACCGGAGATCCTAGCGCCGAACGGACGGCACCTCCGCGTTCAACACACGTACGGTCAGCGTGACGTCTCCTTCTTCTTGATCCAGCAAGTGGGAAGGAGAAGTTGAGGAAGATGGCTCCAGCAGTAGCACGACGGCGTGGTGGTGATGGAGCTGCAGTACTCCGGCAGGGCTTCGCCAAGCACTATGGAGGAGGAGGAGGTGTTGGAGAGGGAGAGGGAGGCACCAAAGGCAAAGGTAAGAGGTCCTCCATCCCCCGCACTATATATAGGGGGGCCTAGGGTGGGGGCGCCGGCTCTAGGAGATGCAATCTCCTAGGGGGGGCGGCGGCCAAGGGGTGGGGGGCTTGCCCCCCAAGCAAGGGGGCGCCCCCTTTAGGGTTTCCCCCACCCTAGGCGCATGGGCCCTAGGGGAAGTGGCGCCCCAGCCCACTTTGGGCTGGATCCCTTCCCACTTCAGCCCATGGGGCCCTCCGGGATAGGTGGCCCCACCCGGTGGACCCCTGGGACCCTTCCGGTGGTCCCGGTACAATACCGGTGACCCCGAAACTTGTCCCGATGGCCGAAATAGCACTTCCTATATATAATTCTTTACCTCCGGACCATTCCGGAACTCCTCGTGACGTCCGGGATCTCATCCGGGACTCCGAACAACATTCGGGTTACTGCATATACATATCCCTACAATCCTAGCGTCACCGAACCTTAAGTGTGTAGACCCTACGGGTTCGGGAGACATGTAGACATGACCGAGATCGCTCTCCGGTCAATAACCAACAGTGGGATCTGGATACCCATGTTGGATCCCACATGCTCCTCGATGATCTCATCGGATGAACCATGATGTCGAGGATTCAAGCAACCCCGTATATAGTTCCCTTTATCAATCGGTATGTTACTTGCCCGAGATATGATCGTCGGTATCCCAATACCTCGTTCAATCTCGTTACCGGCAAGTCACTTTACTCGTACCGTAATGCATGATCCCGTGACCAGACACTTGGTCACTTTGAGCTCATTATGATGATGCATTACCGAGTGGGCCCAGTGATACCTCTCCGTCATACGGAGTGACAAATCCCAGTCTTGATCCATGTCAACCCAACAAACACTTTCGGAGATACCCGTAGTATACCTTTATAGTCACCCAGTTACGTTGTGATCTTTGGTACACCCAAAGCACTCTTACGGTATCCGGGAGTTACACGATCTCATGGTCTAAGGAAAAGATACTTGACATTGGAAAACTCTAGCAAACGAACTATACGATCTTGTGCTATGTTTAGGATTGGGTCTTGTCCATCACATCATTCTCCTAATGATGTGATCCCGTTATCAATGACATCCAATGTCCATAGTCAGGAAACCATGACTATCTGTTGATCAACGAGCTAGTCAACTAGAGGCTTACTAGGGACATGTTGGTGTCTATTATTCACACATGTATTACGATTTCCGGATAACACAATTATAGCATGAATAAAGACAATTATCATGGACAAGGAAATATAATAATAATGCTTTTATTATTGCCTCTAGGGCATATTTCCAACATTTATCCCTCTACATCATGTCATCTTGCTTAAGGCGTTACTCCGTTCTTATGAACTTAATACTCTAGATGCATGTTGGATAGCGGTCGATGTGTGGAGTAATAGTAGTAGATGCAGGCAGGAGTCGGTCTACTTGTCACGGACGTGATGCCTATATACATGATCATACCTAGATATTCTCATAACTATGCTCAATTCTATCAATTGCTCAACAGTAATTTGTTCACCCACCGTAATACTTATGCTATCTTGAGAGAAGCCACTAGTGAAACCTATGGCCCCCGGGTCTATTTTCCATCATACAAGTTCCCAATCTACTTTATTTTGCAATCTTTACTTTCAATTTATATTATAAAAATACCAAAAATATTTATCTTATTATTATTATCTCTATCAGATCTCAGTCTTGCAAGTGGCTGTGAAGGGATTGACAACCCCTTTATCACGTTGGTTGCGAGGTTCTTATTTGTTTGTGTAGGTATCAGGTGACTCGCGCGTGGTCTCCTACTGGATTGATACCTTGGTTCTCAAAAATTGAGGGAAATACTTATGCTGCTTTGCTGCATCACCCTTTCATCTTCAAGGGAAAACCAACACATGCTCAAGAGGTAGCATCGTGCTGCCAGAACTCATCTACTACTTCGCCCCTCTTGCTGGATCAAGAAGGCGAGGACGTCATCAAGCGGAACATGTGCTAAACACAGAGGTGATGTACGTTCGGTACTTGATCGGGATGGATCGTGAAGGTGTACGACTACATCAACCGCATTGATAAACGCTTCCGCTTTCGGTCTACGAGGGTATGTAGACACACTCTCCCCTCTCTTTGCTATGCATCTCCTAGATAGATCTTGCGTGCTCATAGGAAATTTTTTGAAATACTGCATTCCCCAACAGTGGCATCCGAGCCAGGTCTATGCGTAGATGTTATATGCGCGAGTAGAACACAAAGAGTTGTGGGCGATAATAGTCATACTGCTTACCAGCAACGTCTTACTTTGGTTCGGTGGTATTGTTGGATGAAGAGGCCCAGACCAACATTACATGACCGCGTTCATGAGACTGGTTCTACCGACGTGCTTCGCACATAGGTGGCTAGTGGGTGTCTATTTCTCCAACTTTAGTTTAATCGAGTTTAACTACGCCCGGTCCTTGTTGAAGGTTAAAATAGCACACTTGATGAAAAATCATTGTGGTTTTGATGCTCAGGTAAGAACGGTTCTTGCTAAAGCCCGTATGTACCGATCCGACCTCAGACGGTCAAATCTCTGTGCATAAGTGTCATCCCTGGATCGGTAATGCTGACACACACAGTACTCAAGGATTCATAACAGAGTTCAATCACACACTTATTATATCGAATGTCTCAAAAGAGAACTATTACCATAACATGGATGAAGGCCATCTAAATAAGATAACAGCGGAAGCTTCGAAGGTAAATGAGTCCATCAACTCCAACAGCATAGATGAGTGTGTGACAACGACCTAGCGCACCTTACTCTTCGTCTGAAAACTTTGCAACATAATACGTTGCAGCTTGTGTAGGTCGGCACATGGCATATGCTGGCAAAATAACACTATAGAGCAATGAACATGTAACAGCTATAACTATATGCATATTTGGCTGGTGGAGGCTCTATGGTTATTTTTTCAGAAAGCTAGTTTTTTCCTACAACAAAGGAATAGATTTTATTTAACTACAAAGTTTGTTGAAAACATTGAGAAGGTTCCTCCAACTCAATCCCAAATTATATAATCATCAACCCATCAAATTAATTAAATAGAGTGATGACATCAAATCAATAATTCAAGTACCAGATACTCAAGATGTCCATAATCGGGGACACGGCTAACCATGATTAGTTTATACACTCTGCAGAGGTTTGCGCACTTTTCCCCTCAAGACTCGATCTCTTCCGTTGGATTTCTCGCACTACATGGTGTTTGAGAAACGGATGACTGAGACACAGTCTTTCAGAAGCATTAACTGTTTACTCTCGGTAGACAGTACCACCTACTTCCCCTACATCTGCTAGCCTACCACCAAAAGAGGTCACACACCTTACTCAATTATGCCAGAGCCCATAATGGCTTGTGGCTGCACATGGAAGTTTCTAGCATGAATAATCTTATGATCCCTTTGAGCCTGGGTGGCAAACCATAGGATGATCACACGGGTACTTCGGGATATCCCAGGACAACACTGAATTGCTCCAAGTGCCCAGACAACCACTAGGTGCTCCAGGGTGCCTCAACCAATCCACCCAGATGTGTATTAAAGTAGCCACCTTAAGTTTAACCATTAATTAAAACTCTCACATCTTTCATGGATCACTCAAACCCAAACCACGTCTACGAGCATAGCATAGCAATAAGCATAATGTATAAGTAACTCCCAGGGTTTGCAATAAAGACAATAGGTTCTACCTCATCAACTACTTCCCAATACCCACATGTTATACAGATCATACTCATGCAATGTTTGAGGATTAAAACTAATGCATAAAACTGGGTAAGAAAGGGGTATGATCAAAGTGTTACTTGCCTTGCTGACGATTTGACAACCCTAGTGACTTGTAGTACCACGCTTCGCACTCCGGAAACTCTATCATGAACAAACAATAGCATACATAAGAAATCAAGCATAATATGCAAGGGTAAAACTCAAATGAAAAGATCCAAACTGAAAATTCAACTAAAGAGCTTCGATTTTCAAAAAGAATCAACCAAATCGGAACAACGAAACTCAAACTACGATCAAAAGAAGTTCGAATTCAAATCTGCTTCAACCCAAATTCTAAATTGTCAAAACCATGTTCAAGTTGATTATCTGGAAAGAGAGGAACAAGATGAAGATTTTGGCGTTGGTTTCACTGGATTTGGACAAGCGAGCAAAAAGTAACGAGGATTTGAAGATCATGGACTAATTTGTGAGAAAAGTATTCATGGATAGGTCCCTGGCCGGAAATAAAATAAAAGGAAAAACCTAACGAACGAACGTTCGCTATGAAGACCTAACTAACGATCGCGTTCGCTAAAAACAAACTAAACAGAAAATGTTCGCTAACTAGGAACCCTAAAATAGAAACCGATCTAAACCGTTGAACCGAAAAAAACCCAACAAAACCCTAAAACGATCTAGGTTTTATACCTAAAACAGGCAGAAACCGGTGGGCGACTGCGGTTTCCAGCGAGATGGCGGCTTGGGCGAGGGCGGCGCGGGGCTGCGGGGCAAGGCGGCGGTGCGGCGGCGAGGCGGAGGCGGTGCAGCGGCAGCAGCGGGCGGCGAGCTGCGGCGCAACAGTAGCAGCGGGCGGCGAGGTGCGGCGCGAGCTGCGGCGGTGGCGGCAAGCGCGGCGACGGCGGTGGGCTCGGCGGCGGCGGCGGCTGCGGTGGGGTGGGAACGAGAGGTGGCAGGGCTGCGGCTTTTAAAGGCCGAGGGGGGCGTCGTGCCTTGGGCGAGGGGGCGGCGGTAGGAGTCCGGCTTGGACTCCCGAGCTCCGGCGGCGGCGCGGACTCCCCACACGGGAGGAGGGCGGCGGCTGCGGGCCGGCCTGCTCGGCTGGGCCTTCGGCCCAGTCAGGCGGGAAGTTTTTTTTAAAAAAATCTCCCAAAGAAAAATCCTAATAAATATAAAAAAAGTTCTAAAATGCCAGAAACAATTTTCACCGTCTAAACCTAATATTTAGAACAAAGTGAACATTTTTCTAGTCTAAAAATGCAATTTTCAAACATGCATATTTTTCTAATTCAAATAAAATAGCAAATAAAATCCAAATATAAATAAAAATTTGATTTTAAAATTTCTTCTCCAATATTCCACTCTTTTGAAGAAGTCATTTATCTTCTCTCTGTTACTTTGATTATTGGAAATAATTGGAGAGAAAAATATTAAAACCAAATTGATCCTCTTTTCAAGTTTGAGAAAAAATCAAATATGAAAATTTATGAAATCCCCAACTCTCTCCTTGGGTCCTTGAGTTGCTTAAGATTTCTAGGATCTCAACCAAAATGCAAATAAAATATGATATGCATATGATGACCTATGTATAATATCCAAATTGAAAATTGGGATGTTACACTGTAGCAGCCACGTAAAACTTGCAACAACAAAGTAGAGGACGTCTAACTTGTTTTTGCAGGGCATGTTGTGATGTGATATGATCAAGATGTGATGAGA
The DNA here is from genome assembly GCF_018294505.1 of Triticum aestivum. Lineage (NCBI taxonomy): Eukaryota > Viridiplantae > Streptophyta > Magnoliopsida > Poales > Poaceae > Triticum > Triticum aestivum. Next base: position 376,528,634 of record NC_057794.1, read on the forward strand.
TATAAATTGTTGTATGAGATGATCATGTTTTGTAATCGTTATCGGCAACTGGCAGGAGCCTTATGGTTGTCGCCTTATTGTATGAAATGCAATCACCATGTAATTGTTTTACTTTATCACTAAGCGGTAGCGATAGTCGTAGAAGCAATAGTTGGCGAGATGACAAACAATGCTACGATGGAGATCAAGGTGTCAAGCCGGTGATGATGGTGATCATGACGGTGCTTTGGAGATGGAGATCAAAGGCACAAGATGATGATGGCCATATCATATCACTTATTTTGATTGCATGTGATGTTTATCCTTTAGGCATCTAATTTTACTTAGTACGACGGTAGCATTATAAGATGATCCCTCACCAAATTTCAAGGTATACGTGTTCTCCCTGAGTATGCACCGTTGCTACAGTTCATCGTGCCGAGACACCACGTGATGATCGGGTGTGATAAGCTCTATGTTCACATACAACGGGTGCAAGCCAGTTTTGCACATGCATAATACTCGGGTTAAACTTGACAAGCCTAGCATATGTAGATATGGCCTCGGAATACTAAGATCGAAAGGTCGAACGTGAATCATATAGTAGATATGATCAACATAATGATGTTCACCATTGAAAGCTACTCCATCTCATGTGATGATCGGACATGGTTTAGTTGATATGGATCACATGATCATTTAGATGACTAGAGGTATGTCTATCTAAGTGGGAGTTCTTAAGTAATATGATTAATTGAACTTTCATTTATCATGAACTTAGTCCTGATAGTTTTTCCATATCTATTTATTGTATGAGATGATCATGTTTTGTAACACAATTATCGGCAACTGGCAGGAGCCATATGGTTGTCGCTTTATTGTATGAAATGCAATCGCCATGTAATTGCTTTACTTTATCACTAAGCGGTAGCGATAGTCGTAGAAGCAATAGTTGGCGAGACGACAACGATGCTTCAATGGAGATCAAGGTGTCAAGCCAGTGACGATGGTGATCATGACGGTGCTTTGGAGATGGAGATCAAAGGCACAAGATGATGATGGACATATCATATCACTTATATTAATTGCATGTGATGTTTATCCTTTATGAATCTTATTTTGCTTAGTTCGGTGGTAGCATTATAAGATGATCTCTCACTAAATTTCAAGGTATAAGCGTTCTCCCTGAGTATGCACCGTTGCTACAGTTCGTCGTGCCGAGACACCACGTGATGATCGGGTGTGATAAGCTCTACGTTCGCATACAACGGGTGCAAGCCAGTTTTGCACATGCAGAATACTCGGGTTAAACTTGACGAGCCTAGCATATGCATATATGTCCTCAGAACACTGAGACCGAAAGGTCGAGCGTGAATCATATAGTAGATATTATCAACATAGTGATGTTCACCATTGAAAACTACTCCATCTCACATGATGATCGAACATGGTTTAGTTGATATGGATCATGTGATCACTTAGATGATGAGAGAGATGTCTATCTAAGTGGGAGTTCTTAAGTAATTTGATTAATTGAACTTTAATTTATCATGAACTTAGTACCTGATAGTATTTTGCATGTCTATGTTGTTGTAGATAGATGGCCCATGTTGTTGTTCCATTGAATTTTAATGCGTTCCTAGAGAAAGCTAAGTTGAAAGATGATGGTAGCAACTACACAGACTGGGTCTGTAACTTGAGGATTATCCTCATTGCTTCATAGAAGAATTACATCCTAGAAGGACCGCTAGGTGACAAACCCACTGCAGGAGCAACGCCAGATGTTGTGAACACCTGGCAGAGCAAAGTTGATGACTACTTGATAGTTCAGTGTGCCATGCTTTACGGCTTAGAACCGGGACTTCAACGACGTTTTGAACGTCATGGAGCATATGAGATGTTCCAGGAGTTGAAGTTAATATTTCAAGCAAATGCCCGGATTGAGAGATATGAAGTATCCAATAAGTTCTACAGCTGCAAAATGGAGGAGAATAGTTCTGTCAGTGAACATATACTTAGAATGTCTGGGTACCACAACCACTTGACTCAGCTGGGAGTTAATCTTCCTGATGATAGTGTCATTGACAGAGTTCTTCAATCACTGCCACCAAGCTACAAGAGCTTCATGATGAACTATAATATGCAAGGGATGGATAAGACTATTCCCGAGCTCTTCGCAATGCTAAAGGCTGCGGAGGTAGAAATCAAGAAGGAGCATCAAGTGTTGATGGTCAACAAGACCAGTAGTTTCAAGAAAAAGGGTAAAGGGAAGAAGGGGAACTTCAAGAAGAACAGAAAGCCAGTTGCTGCTCAAGTGAAGAAACCTAAGTCTGGACCTAAGCCTGAAACTGAGTGCTTCTACTGCAAAGGGGTTGGTCACTGGAAGCAGAACTGCCCCAAGTATTTGGCGGATAAGAAGGATGGCAAAGTGAACAAAAGTATATATTTGATATACATGTTATTGATGTGTACCTTACTAATGCTTGCAGTAGCATCTGGGTATTTGATACTGGTTCTATTGCTAATATTTGCAACTCGAAACAGGGGCTACGGACTAAGCGAAGATTGGCTAAGGACGAGGTGACGATGCGCGTGGGAAATGGTTCCAAAGTTGATGTGATCGCCGTCGGCATGCTACCTCTACATCTACCTTCGAGATTAGTTTTAGACCTAAATAATTATTATTTGGTGCTAGCGTTGAGTATGAACATTATATCTGGATCTTGTTTGACGCGAGACGCTTATTCATTTAAATCAGAGAATAATGGTTGTTCTATTTATATGAGTAGTATCTGTTATGGTCATGCACCCTTGATGAGTGGTCTATTTTTATTAAATCTTGATAATAGTGATACACATGTTCATAATATTGAAGCCAAAAGATGCAGAGTTGATAGTGATAGTGCAACTTATTTGTGGCACTGCCGTTTGGGTCATATTGGTGTAAAGCGCATGAAGAAACTCCATTCTGATGGACTTCTGGAATCACTTGATACTTGCGAACCATGCCTCATGGGCAAGATGACTAAAATTTCATTCTCCGGAACAATGGAGCGAGCAACAGAGTTATTGGAAATCATACATACTGTTGTATGTTGTCCAATGAACAATGAGGCTTGCGAAGGATATCGTTATTTTCTCACCTTCACAGATGATTTTGAGCAGATATGGGTATATCTACTTAATGAAACATAAGTCTGAAACATTTGAAAAGTTCAAAGAATTTCAGAGTGAAGTGGAAAATCATCGTAACAAGAAAATAAAGTTTCTACGATTTGATCGTGGAGGAGAATATTTGAGTTACGAGTTTGGTCTTCATTTGAAACAATGCGGAATAGTTTCGCAACTCACGCCACCCGGAACACCACAGTGTAATGGTGTGTCCGAACATCATAATCGTACTTTACTAGATATGGTGCGATCTATGATGTCTCTCACTGATTTACCACTATCATTTTGGGGTTATGCTTTAGAGACAGTTGCATTCACGTTAAATAGGGCACCATCTAAATCCGTTGAGACGACTCCTTATGAACTGTGGTTTGGCAAGAAACCCAAGTTGTCATTTCTTAAAGTTTGGGGCTGCGATGCTTATGTGAAAAAGCTTCAACCTGATCAGCTCGAAACAAATCGGAGAAATGTGTCTTCATAGGATACCCAAAAGAGATTGTTGGGTACACCTTCTATCACAGATCCGAAGGCAAGATACTCGTTGCTAAGAATGGATCCTTTCTAGAGAAGGTGTTTCTCTCGAAAGAAGTGAGTGGGAGGAAAGTAGAACTTGATGAGGTAATTGTACCTACTCCTTTATTGGAAAGTAGTTCATCACTAAAATCAGTTCCAATGATTCCTACACCAGTAAGTGAGGAAGCTAATGATGATGATCATGAATCTTCTGATCAAGTTACTACCGAACCTCGTAGGTCAACCAGAGTAAGATCCGCACCAAAGTGGTACAGTAATCCTGTTCTCGAGGTCATATTACTTGACCATGACGAACCTACGAACTATGAGGAAGCGATGATGAGCCCAGATTCTGCAAAATGGCTTGAGGCCATGAAATCTGAGATGGGATCCATGTATGAGAACAAAGTATAGACTTTGATTGACTTGCTCGATGATCAGTGAGTCATTGACATTAAATGGATCTTTAAGAGGAAGACGGACGCTGATAGTAGTGTTACTATCTACAAAGCTCGAATTGTTGCAAAATGTTTTCGACAAGTTCAAGGTGTTGACTACGATGAGATTTTCTCACTCGTATCGATGCTTAAAAGTCTATCCGAATCATGTTAGCAGTTGCCGCATTTTATGAAATCTGGCAAATGGATGTCAAAACTACATTCCTTAATGGTTTTCTTAAAGAAGAGTTGTATATGATGCAACCAGAAGGTTTTGTCGATCCTAAAGGTGCTAACATAGTATGCAAGCTCCAGCGATCCATTTATGTTGCTAGACCATGATGAACCTATGAACTATGAGGAAGCGATGATGAGCCCAGATTCCGCAAAATGTCTTCAGGCCATGAAATCTGAGATGGGATCGATGTATGAGAACAAAGTATGGACTTTGGTTGACTTGCCCGTTGATCGGTAGGCCATAGAGAATAAATGGATCTTCAAGAAGAAGACTGACGCTGACGGTAATGTTACTGTCTACAAAGCTCGACTTGTTGCAAAAGGTTTTTGAAAAGTTCAAGGAGTTGACTACGATGAGACCTTCTCACCCGTAGCGATGCTTAAGTCCGTCTGAATCATGTTAGAAATTGCCGCATTTTATGATTATGAAATTTGGCTAATGGATGTCAAAACTGCATTCCTTCATGGATATCTTAAAGAAGAGTTGTATATGATGCAACCAGAAGGTTTTGTCGATCCAAAAGGTGCTAACAAAGTATGCAAGCTCCAGCGATCCATTTATGGACTGGTGCAAGCCTCTCGGAGTTGGAATATACGCTTTGATAGTGTGATCAAAGCATATGGTTTTATAAAACTTTTGGAGAAGCCTGTATTTACAAGAAACTGAGTGGGAGCTCTGTAGCATTTTTGATATTATATGTAGATGACATATTGTTGATCAGAAGTGATACTGAATTTCTGAATAGCATAAAAGGATACTTGAATAAGAATTTTTCAATGAAAGACCTCGGTGAGCTGCTTATATATTGGGCATCAAGATCTATAGATATAGATCAAGATGCTTAATGGGACTTTCACAAAGCATATACCTTGATAAAGTTTTGAAGAAGTTCAAAATGGATCAAGTAAAGAAAGGGTTCTTGCCTATGTTACAAGGTGTGAAGTTGAGTCAGACTCAATGCCCGACCACTACAGAAGATAGAGAGAAAATGAAAGGCATTCCCCATGCTTCAGCCATAGGTTCTATCTGTTGGAAATATGCCCTAGAGGCAATAATAAAAGCATTATTATTATATTTCCTTGTTCATGATAATTGTCTTTATTCATGCTGGAATTGTGTTATCCGGAAATCGTAATACATGTGTGAATAATAGACACCAACATGTCCCTAGTAAGCCTCTAGGTGACTAGCTCGTTGATCAACAGAGAGTCATGGTTTCCTGACTATGGACATTGGATGTCATTGATAACGAGATCACATCATTAGGAGAATGATGTGATGGACAAGACCCAATCCTAAACATAGCACAAGATCGTATAGTTCGTTTGCTAGAGTTTTCCAATGTCAAGTATCTTTTCCTTAGACCATGAGATCGTGTAACTCCCGGATACCGTAGGAGTGCTTTGGGTGTACCAAACGTCACAACGTAACTGGGTGACTATAAAGGTATACTACGGGTATCTCCGAAAGTGTCTGTTGGGTTGACATGGATCAAGACTGGGATTTGTCACTCCGTATAACGGAGAGGTATCACTGGGCCCACTCGGTAATGCATCATCATAATGAGCTCAAAGTGACCAAGTGTCTGGTCACGGGATCATGCATTACGGTACGAGTAAAGTGACTTGCTGGTAACGAGATTGAACTAGGTATTGGGATACCGACGATCGAATCTCGGGCAAGTAACATACCGATTGACGAAGGGAATTGTATACGGGGTTGCTTGAATCCTCGACATAGTGGTTCATCCGATGAGATCATCGAGGAGCATGTGGGAGCCAACATGGGTATCCAGATCCCGCTGTTGGTTATTGACCAGAGAGCGATCTCGGTCATGTCTACAAGTCTCCCGAACCCATAGGGTCTACACACTTAAGGTTCGGTGATGCTAGGGTTGTAGGGATATGTATATGCAGTAACCCGAATGTTGTTCGGAGTCCCGGATGAGATCCCGGACGTCACGAGGAGTTCCGGAATGGTCCGGAGATAAAGAATTATATATAGGAAGTGCTATTTCGGCCATCGGGACAAGTTTCGGGGTCACCAGTATTGTAGCGGGACCACCGGAAGGGTCCCGGGGGTCCACCGGGTGGGGCCACCTATCCCGGAGGGCCCCATGGGCTGATGTGGGAAGGGATCCAGCCCAAAGTGGGCTGGGGCGCCACTTCCCCCAAGGGCCCATGCGCCTAGGGTGGGGGAAACCCTAAAGGAAGAGTCCTAGGAGGGGAAGGCACCTCCTAGGTGCCTTGGGGAGGAGGGATTCCTCCCCTTGGCCGCACCCCCTAGGAGATTGGATCTCCTAGGGCCGGCGCCCCCCCCTTGGCCCTCCTATATATAGTGGGGAGATGGAGGACTTCTTACCCCTTGCCTTTGGTGCTTCCCTCTCCCTCTCCAACACCTCCTCCTCCTCCATAGTGCTTGGCGAAGCCCTACCGGAGTACTACAGCTCCATCACCACCACGCCATCCTGCTGCTGCTGGAGCCATCTTCCTCAACCTCTCCTTCCCCCTTGCTAGATCAAGAAGGAGGAGACGTTACGCTGACCGTACGTGTGTTGAACGCGGAGGTGCTGTCCGTTCGGCGCTAGGATCTCCGGTGATTTGGATCACGTCGAGTACGCCTTCCTCATCCCCGCTCTTTGAATGCTTCCGCGCGTGATCTACAAAGGTATGTAGATGCAATCCGATCACTCGTTGCTAGATGAACTCCTAGATGGATCTTGGTGAAACCGTAGGAAAATTTTTATTTTCTGCAACGTTCCCCAACAGTGGCATCATGAGCTAGGTCTATGCGTAGTTCTCTTGCACGAGTAGAACACAATTTGTTGTGGGCGTTGATGTTGTCAACTTTCTTGCCGCTACTATTCTTATCTTGCTTCAACGGTATTGTGGGATGAAGCGGCCCGGACCAACCTTACACGTACGCTTACGTGAGACCGGTTCCACCGACTAACTTGCACAAGTTGCATAAGGTGGCTGGCGGGTGTCTGTCTCTCCCACTTTAGTTGGAGCGGATTCGATGAAAAGGGTCCTTATGAAGGGTAAATAGAAGTTGACAAATCACGTTGTGGATTTCACGTAGGTAAGAAAACGTTCTTGCTAGAACCCTACTTCAGCCACGTAAAAACATGCAACAACAATTAGAGGACGTCGAACTTGTTTTTGCAGCAAGTGCTTTGTGATATGATATGGCCAAAGTTGTGATGAATGATGAATGATATATATGTGATGTATGAGATGTTCATGCTATTGTAATAGGAATCACGACTTGCATGTCGATGAGTATGACAACCGGCAGGAGCCATAGGAGTTGTCTTTATTTTTTGTATGACCTGCGTGTCATTGAGAAACGCCATGTAAATTACTTTACTTTATTGCTAAACGCGTTAGCCATAGTAGTAGAAGTAATAGTTGGCGAGCAACTTCATGGAGATCATGATGATGGAGATCATGGTGTCATGCCGGTGACAAGATGATCATGGAGCCCCAAGATGGAGATCAAAGGAGCTATGTGATATTGGCCATATCATGTCACTTTTATTATTTGATTGCATGTGATGTTTATCAGATTTATGCATCTTGTTTACTTAGAACGACAGTAGTAAATAAGATGATCCCTCATAATAATTTCAAGAAAGTGTTCCCCCTAACTGTGCATCATTGCGACAGTTCGTTGTTTCGAAGCACCACATGATGATCGGGTGTGATAGATTCTAACGTTCACATACAACGGGTGTAAGACAGATTTACACATGCAAACACTTAGGTTGACTTGACGAGCCTAGCATGTACAGACATGGCCTCGGAACACAGAAGACCGAAAGGTCGAGCATGAGTCGTATAGAAGATACGATCAACATGAAGATGTTCACCGATGTTGACTAGTCCGCCTCACGTGATGATCGGACACGGCCTAGTTAACTCAGATCATGTTATACTTAGATTACTGGAGGGATGTCTATCTAAGTGGGAGTTCATTGAATAATTTGATTATATGAACTTAATTGTCATGAACTTAGTCTAAATTTTTTACAATATGTCTTGTAGATCAAATGGCCAACGTAGTCCTCAACTTCAACGCGTTCCTAGAGAAAACCAAGCTGAAAGACGATGGCAGCAACTACACGGACTGGGTCCGGAACCTGAGGATCATCCTCATAGCTGCCAAGAAAGATTATGTCCTACAAGCACCGCTAGGTGACGCACCTGTTCTCCCTGCAGAACAAGACGTTATGAATGCTTGGCAGGCACGTACCGATGACTACTCCCTCGTTCAGTGCGGCATGCTTTACATCTTAGAGCCGGGGCACCAAAAACGTTTTGAGAAACACGGAGCATATGAGATGTTCGAAGAGCTGAAAATGGTTTTCCAAGCTCATGCCCGGGTCGAGAGATATCAAGTCTCCGACAAGTTCTTCAGCTGTAAGATAGAGGAAAACAGTTCTGTCAGTGAGCACATACTCACTATGTCTGGGTTGCATAACCGCTTGACTCAGCTGGGAGTTAATCTCCCGGATGACGCGGTCATTGACAGAATCCTTTAGTCACTTCCACCGAGCTACAAGAGCTTTGTGATGAACTTCAATATGCAGGGGATGGAAAAGACCATTCCTGAAGTATTTGCAATGCTGAAATCAGCAGAGGTAGAAGTCAAAAAGGAACATCAAGTGTTGATGGTGAATAAAACCACTAAGTTCAAGAAGTGCAAGGGTAAGAAAGCCTTCAAGAAGGACGGCAAGGGGGTTGCCGCGCCCGGCAAGCAAGCTGCCGGGAAGAAGCCAAAGAATGGACCCAAGCCCGAGACTGAGTACTTTTATTGCAAGGAAAGTGGTCACTGGAAGCGGAACTGCCCCAAATACTTAGCGGACAAGACGGCCGGCAAAACAAAAGGTATATGTGATATACATGTAATTGATGTGTACCTTACCAGTACTTGTAGTAGCTCCTGGGTATTTGATACCGGTGTAGTTGCTCACATTTGTAACTCAAAGCAGGAGCTGCAGAATAAGCGGAGACTGGTGAAGGACGAGGTGACGATGCGCGTCGGGAATGGTTCCAAGGTCGATGTGATCGCCGTCGGCACGCTACCTCTACATTTACCTACGGGATTAGTTTTGAACCTCAATAATTGTTTTTTAGTGCCAAGTTTGAGCATGAACATTGTATCAGGATCTCGTTTAATACGAGATGGCTACTCATTTAAATCCGAGAATAATGGTTGTTCTATTTATATGAGAGATATGTTTTATGGTCATGCTCCGATGGTGAATGGTTTATTCTTAATGAATCTTGAGCGTAATGCTACACATATTCATAGTGTGAATACCAAAATATGTAAGATTGATAATGATAGTCCCACATACTTGTGGCACTGCCGCCTTGGTCACATAGGTGTCAAACGCATGAAGAAGCTCCATGCAGATGGACTTTTAGAGTCTCTTGATTACGAATCATTTGACACGTGCGAACCATGCCTCATGGGTAAAATGACCAAGACTCCGTTCTCAGGAACAATGGAGCAAGCAACCAACTTATTGGAAATCATACATACTGATGTGTGCGGTCCAATGAGCGTTGAGGCTCGCGGTGGCTATCGTTATGTTCTCACCCTCACTGATGACTTGAGTAGATATGGGTATGTCTACTTAATGAAACACAAGTCTGAGACCTTTGAAAAGTTCAAGGAATTTCAGAGTGAGGTTAAGAATCAACGTGACAGGAAAATCAAGTTCCTACGATCAGATCGTGGAGGAGAATACTTGAGTCACGAGTTTGGCACATACTTAAGAAAATGTGGAATAGTTTCACAACTCACGCCGCCTGGAACACCTCAACGTAATGGTGTGTCCGAACGTCGTAATCGCACTCTATTAGATATGGTGCGATCTATGATGTCTCTTGCCGATTTACCGCTACCTTTTTGGGGCTATGCTTTAGAGACTGCCGCATTCACTTTAAATAGGGCTCCGTCGAAATCCGTTGAGACGACACCGTATGAATTATGGTTTGGGAAGAAACCTAAGCCGTCGTTTCTAAAAGTTTGGGGATGCGATGCTTATGTCAAGAAACTTCAACCTGAAAAGCTCGAACCCAAATCGGAAAAATGCGTGTTCATAGGATACCCTAAAGATACTATTGGGTATATCTTCTACCTCAGATTCGAAGGCAAGATCTTTGTTGCCAAGAATGGATCCTTTCTAGAGAAAGAGTTTCTCTCGAAAGAAGTAAGTGGGAGGAAACTAGAACTTGATGAAGTATTACCTCTTGAACCGGAAAATGGCGCAACTCAAGAAAATGTTCCTGAGGTGCCTGCACCGACTAGAGAGGAAGTTAATGATGATGATCAAGATACTTCTGATCAAGCTCCTACTGAAATTCGAAGGTCCACAAGGACACTTTCTGCACCAGAGTGGTACGGCAACCCTGTCTTGGAAATCATGTTGTTAGACAATGGTGAACCTTCGAACTATGAAGAAGCGATGGCGGGCCCGGATTCCAACAAATGGCTAGAAGCCATGAAATCCGAGATAGGATCCATGTATGAAAACGAAGTATGGACTTTGACTGACTTGCCCGTTGAGCGGCGAGCCATAGAAAATAAATGGATCTTTAAGAAGAAGACAGACGCGGATGGTAATGTGACCATCTATAAAGCTCGGCTTGTCACTAAGGGTTATCAACAAGTTCAAGGGGTTGACTACGATGAGACTTTCTCACCGGTAGCGAAGCTAAAGTCCGTCCAAATCATGTTAGCTATTGCCGCCTTCTACGATTATGAGATATGGCAAATGGACGTCAAAATGGCATTCCTTAATGGTTTCCTTAAGGAAGAATTGTATATGATGCAGCCGGAAGGTTTTGTCGATCCTAAGAATGTTGACAAGGTGTGCAAGCTCCAACGCTCGATTTATGGGCTGGTGCAAGCATCTCGGAGTTGGAACATTCGCTTTGATGAGATGATCAAAGCGTTTGGGTTTATGCAGACTTATGGAGAAGCCTGCGTTTACAAGAAAGTGAGTGGGAGCTTTGTAGCATTTCTCATATTATATGTAGATGACATACTTTTGATGGGAAATGATATAGAACTTTTGGATAGCATTAAGGCCTACTTGAATAAGAGTTTTTCAATGAAGGACCTTGGAGAAGCTGCTTATATATTAGGCATCAAGATCTACAGAGATAGATCAAGACGCCTCATAGGTCTTTCGCAAAGCACATACCTAGATAAGATATTGAAGAAGTTCAATATGGATCAGTCTAAGAATGGGTTCTTGCCTGTGTTGCAAGGTGTGAAATTGAGCTCAGCTCAATGTCCGACCACGGCAGAAGATATAGAAGAGATGAGTGTCATCCCCTATGCCTCAGCCATAGGTTCTATTATGTATGCCATGCTGTGTACCAGACCTGATGTAAACCTTGCCGTAAGTTTGGTAGGAAGGTACCAAAGTAATCCCGGCAAGGAACACTGGACAACGGTCAAGAATATCCTGAAGTACCTGAAAAGGACTAAGGAAATGTTTCTCGTTTATAAAGGTGACGAAGAGCTCGTCGTAAAGGGTTATGTCGACTCTAGCTTCGACACAGATCTGGATGACTCTAAGTCACAAACCGGATACGTGTATATTTTGAATGGTGGGGCAGTAAGCTGGTGCAGTTGCAAGCAGAGCGTCGTGGCGGGATCTACATGTGAAGCGGAGTACATGGCAGCCTCGGAGGCAGCACATGAAGCAATTTGGGTGAAAGAGTTCATCACCGACCTAGGAGTCATACCCAATGCGTCGGGGCCGATCAAGCTCTTCTGTGACAACACTGGAGCTATTGCTCTTGCCAAGGAGCCCAGGTTTCACAAGAAGACAAGGCACATCAAGCGTCGCTTCAACTCCATTCGTGAAAATGTTCAAAATGGAGACATAGATATTTGTAAAGTACATACGGACCTGAATGTAGCAGATCCGTTGACTAAACCTCTCCATAGAGCAAAACATGATCAACACCAGAATTCCATGGGTGTTCGATTCATCACAATGTAACTAGATTATTGACTCTAGTGCAAGTGAGAGACTGTTGGAAATATGCCCTAGAGGCAATAATAAAAGCATTATTATTATATTTCCTTGTTCATGATAATTGTCTTTATTCATGCTATAATTGTGTTATCCGGAAATCGTAATACATGTGTGAATAATAGACACCAACATGTCCCTAGTAAGCCTCTAGTTGACTAGCTCGTTGACCAACAGATAGTCATGGTTTCCTGACTATGGACATTAGATGTCATTGATAACGAGATCACATCATTAGGAGAATGATGTGATGGACAAGACCCAATCCTAAACATAGCACTAGATCATATAGTTCGTTTGCTAGAGTTTTCCAATGTCAAGTATCTTTTCCTTAGATCATGAGATCGTGTAACTCCCGGATACCGTAGGAGTGCTTTGGGTGTACCAAACGTCACAACGTAACTGGGTGACTATAAAGGTATACTACGGGTATCTCCGAAAGTGTCTGTTGGGTTGACATGGATCAAGACTGGGATGTCACTCCGTATAACGGAGAGGTATCACTGGGCCCACTCGGTAATGCATCATCATAATGAGCTCAAAGTGACCAAGTGTCTAGTCACGGGATCATGCATTACGGTACGAGTAAAGTGACTTGCCGGTAACGAGATTGAACTAGGTATTGGGATACCGACGATCGAATCTCGGGCAAGTAACATACCGATTGACGAAGGGAATTGTATACGGGGTTGCTTGAATCCTCGACATAGTGGTTCATCCGATGAGATCATCGAGGAGCATGTGGGAGCCAACATGGGTATCCAGATCCCGCTGTTGGTTATTGACCAGAGAGCGATCTCGGTCATGTCTACAAGTCTCCCGAACCCGTAGGGTCTACACACTTAAGGTTCGGTGACGCTAGGGTTGTAGGGATATGTATATGCAGTAACCCGAATGTTGTTCGGAGTCCCGGATGAGATCTCGGACATCACGAGGAGTTCCGGAATGGTCCGGAGATAAAGAATTATATATAGGAAGTGCTATTTCGGCCATCGGGACAAGTTTCGGGGTCACCGGTATTGTACCGGGACCACCGGAAGGGTCCCGGGGGTCCACCGGGTGGGGCCACCTATCCCAGAGGGCCCCATGGGCTGAAGTGGGAAGGGATCCAGCCCAAAGTGGGCTGGGGCGCCACTTCCCCCTAGGGCCCATGCGCCTAGGGTGGGGGAAACCCTAAAGGAAGAGTCCTAGGAGGGGAAGGCACCTCCTAGGTGCCTTGGGGAGGAGGGATTCCTCCCCTTGGCCGCACCCTCCTAGGAGATTGGATCTCCTAGGGCCGGCGCCCCCCCTTGGCCCTCCTATATATAGTGGGGAGATGGAGGACTTCTTACCCCTTGCCTTTGGTGCCTCCCTCTCCCTCTCCAACACCTCCTCCTCCTCCATAGTGCTTGGCGAAGCCCTGCCGGAGTACTGCAGCTCCATCACCACCACGCCGTCGTGCTGCTGCTGGAGCCATCTTCCTCAACCTCTCCTCCCCCCTTGCTGGATCAATAAGGAGGAGACATTACGCTGACCGTACGTGTGTTGAACACGGAGGTGCCGTCCGTTCGGCGCTAGGATCTCCGGTGATTTGGATCACGTCGAGTACGCCTTCCTCATCCCCGTTCTTTGAACGCTTCCACGCGTGATCTACAAAGGTATGTAGATGCAATCCGATCACTTGTTGCTAGATGAACTCCTAGATGGATCTTGGTGAAACCGTAGGAAAATTTTTGTTTTCTGCAACGTTCCCCAACACTATCATGTATGCAATGTTGTGTACCAGACATGATGTGTGCCTTGCTATTAGCTTAGTAGGGAGGTACCAAAGTAATCTAGGAGTGGATCACTGGACAGCGGTCAAGAACATCCTAAAATACCTGAAAAGGACTAAGGATATGTTTCTCGTTTATGGAGGTGACAAAGAGCTCGTCGTAAACGGTTACGTGATGCAAGCTTTGACACTGATCTGGATGACTCTAATTCACAAACCGGATACATATTTTTATTAAAACGTGGAGCTGTCAATTGGTGGAGTTCCAAGCAGAGCGTCGTAGCGGGATCTACGTGTGAAGCGGAGTACATAGCTGCTTCGGAAGCAGCAAATGAAGGAGTCCAGATGAAGGAGTTCATATCCGTTCTAGGTGTAATACCTAGTGCATCGGGTCCAATGAAAATCTTTTGTGACAATACTGGTGCAATTGCCTTGGCAAAGGCATCCAGATTTCACAAGAGAACCAAGCACATCAAGAGACGCTTCAATTCCGTCCGCGGTCAAGTCAAGGAGGGAGACAAAGATATTTGCAAGATACATACGGATCTGAATGTTGCAGACCCGTTGACTAAGCCTCTCTCACGAGCCAAACATGATCAGCACCAAGACTCCATGGGTGTTAGAATCATTACAATGTAATCAAGATTATTAACACTAGTGCTAGTGGGAGACTGAAGGAAATATGCCCTAGAGGCAATAAGAAAATTGTTATTTATATTTCCTTATATCATGATAATTGTTTATTATTCATGCTAGAATTGTATTAATCGGAAACTTAGTGCATGTGTGAATACATAGACAAACAGAGTGCCACTAGTATGCCTCTACTTGACTAGCTCGTTGAATCAATGATGGTTATGTTTCCTGACCATACACATGAGTTGACATTTGATTAACAGGATCACATCATTAGAGAATGATGTGATTGACTTGACCCATCCGTTAGCTTAGCACGATGATCGTTTAGTTTGTTGCTATTGCTTTCTCCATAACTTATACATGTTCCTGTGACTATGAGATCATGCAACTCCCGAATACCAGAGGAACACATAGTGTGCTATCAAATGTCACAACGTAACTGGGTGACTATACAGATACTCTACAGGTGTCTCCGATGGTGTTTGTTGAGTTGGCATAGATCGAGATTAGGATTTGTCACTCCGAGTATCAGGGAGGTATCTCTGGGCCCTCTCGGTAATGCACATCACTATAAAGCCATCAAGCAATGTCACTAATGAGTTATTTGCAGGATGGTGCATTACAGAACGAGTAAAGAGACTTGTCGGTAGCGAGATTGAAATAGGTATTAAGATACCGACGATCGAATCTCGGGCAAGTAACATATCGATGACAAAGGGAACAACGTATATCGTTATGCAGTTTGACCGATAAAGATCTCCGTAGAATATGTGGGAGCTAATATGAACATCTAGGTTCTGCTACTGTTTATTGACCGGAGACGTGTCTCGCTCATGTCTACATAGTTCTCGAACCCGTAGGGTCTGCACACTTAACGTTCGGTGACGATCGGTATTATGAGTTTATGTGTTTTGATGTACCAAAGATAGTTTGGAGTCCTGGATGTGATCACGAACATAATGAGGAGTCTTGAAATGGTCGAGACATAAAGATTGATATATTGGATGACTATATTCGGACACCGGATGAGTTCCGGGGGTCACCGGATAATTATCGGAGTGCCGGGGGGTTATCAGAACCCCCAGGGGAACTAATGGGCCAACATGGGCCTTGTGAGAGAGAGAGGAGGGGGGCTTAGGGCTGCCCCCCTTGAGGAGTCTGAATTGGACAAGGAGGGGGGCGCCCCCTCTTTCCCTCCCTCTCTCCATATCCTTCCTTCCCCCTTCCTCCTCCTAGTTGGACTAGGAAAGGGGGAGTCCTACTACTAGGAGGAGGACTCCTCCCCTCCTTGGCGCGCCCCAAGGGCCGACCGGCCTCCCCCTTACTCCTTTATATACGGGGGCAGGGGCACCCTAGGAGACACAAGTTAATCATTGATCTCTTAGCCGTGTGCGGTGCCCCTCTCCACCATAATCCACCTCGGTCACATCATCGTAGTGCTTAGGCGAAGCCCTGCACCGATAGCTTCATCATCACCGTCATCACGCTGTCATGCTGACGAAGCTCTCCCTCGACACTCAGTTGGATCGAGAGTTCGTGGGACGTCACCGAGCCGAACGTGTGCAGATCGTGGAGGTGCCATACTTTCGGTACTAGGATCGGTGGGATCATGAAGACGTACGACTACATCAACCGTGTTGTCATAACGCTTCCGCTTATGGTCTACGAGGGTACATGGACAACACTCTTCCCCTCTCGTTGCTATGCATCACCTAGATAGATCTTGCATGTGTGTAGGAATTTTTTTGAAATTACTGCGTTTCCCAACAATAACAACATACATACTATGAAAATCTCAAACACATATCAAGTTCACATGATTACTTGCAACATGATTTCTCCCATGACCTCAAGAACAAAAGTAACTACTCACAAACAATAAACATGCTCATGATCAGAGGGGTACTAATATGCATAATGGATCTGAACATATAATCTTCCACCAAATAAACCATATAGTAATCCGCTACAAGATGTAATCAACACTACTAGTCACTCACAAGCACCAATCTATAGTTCTGGCAACAAGATTGAACACAAGAGATGAACTAGGGTTTGAGAGGAGATGGTGTTGTTGAAGATGTTGGTGGAGATTTCCCTCCCCAAGATGGGAGAGTTGTTGGTGATGATGATGACGATGATTTCCCCCTCCGGGAGGGAAGTTCCCTCGGAAGAATCGCTCCGCCGAAGGGCAAAAGTGCTCCTGCTCAAGTTCCGCCTCGAGGCGGCGGCGCTTCATCCCGAAAGTCCTCTTCTGATTTTTTCTAGGTCAAAATGACTTATATGCCAGAAGATAGGCACCGGAGGTGAGCCGAGGAGGCCACAACCCACCAGGGCGCGCCCAGGTGGGTTGTGCCCACCTGGTGGGCCCCCTTTGGTGTTTATTGGCTCCAGTAATTCTTATATATTCCATAAAAAATCTGCATGAAGTTTCAGCTCATTTGGAGTTGCGCAGAATAGGTGGCCTGACGTAGCTTTTCTAGGTCCAGATTTCCAGCTGCCGGAATTCTCCCTCTTGGTGTGTTCCTTGCAAATTATGAGAGAAAAGGCATTAGAATTACTCTAAAAAGCATTATTATGGATAAAAACATTATAAATAACAGTAAGAAAATATGATGCAAAATGGACGTATCAACTCCTCCAAGCTTAGACCTCGCTTGTCCTCAAGCGAAAACCGAAATCGAAAAACATGTCCACATGCTTTGAGAGAGTGGTGTCGATAAAAACAAAATACGTACGGACATAGAAGCATCATGTTGATTATTATAACAACAACAAAATTAAACATAGGACTTCTATCATAGAAATTTTATCATATACTTCTCATGAATAGGTAATAGTTCATCACACAATCGAAGTATGAAGCAAAAACTCTATTAAAAACCAACAAACTATGCTCTCAGTCAACTTTGCAACTACAATTCATCATCTTTTCAGGAAGGGTAGCATGTCGGAGCCTTTAGGCAAGTCCACATACTCAACCATCATTTAGTCTTCTATGATTGCTAACACTCATCTTGTACCCATGAACAAAACATTTCAACCGGGCACATAGAAAGATAGGGGCTTATGATTTTGCCTCCCAACATACTCACCTCAAGGGTGATGTCAACAATAATAACTCATGCTATCTATATTGAACTAGACATATGTGCCTAGATCTTTCCTCACCACATGATGCTTGACAAAGGAGAAAAATAAAAGGAATAGAGAGAAAAACTTTGACCCTTTGCATAAAAGTAAAAGATAGGCCCTTCGCAGAGGGAAGCAGAGGTTGCCATGCGCTTATTTGTTTGTATGCTCAATCCCTTACTGCAAGAGAATGTCACGTTGTATTGCCCCTTAAGATGACAACCTTTATTATGCAGTTTGTCGCTTTTATTCTTTGTCATCCAAGTTCGTACAACGCTCAATTTTCTCTTACCCTAAATGATCTCACACTTCTAGAAGCAATTTTTATTGTCTTTTTGCACCGATGACAACTTACTTGAGGGATCTTGCTCAATCCCTAGGTAGGTATGGTGGACACTTGAAAAATATTTGGGTTTAATGGTTTTTGAATGCACAAGTAATATCTCTATTTAGTACGGAATTTTTGGCTAGCAAAGATAGGGGCAAGCATCACATGTTAAAGGATCTATGACAATATGACTTCTATGTGAATATAAACAAACATAAACCATTAAGTTGTCTTCCTTGTCCAACGTCAACAATTTTGACATATAATATTTTGATGAGAGCTCACAATCACAAAATATTTCTAGGATAGTATATCTATATGTGAATCTTCTCTTCCCTTATTAATTCTTTCATGAGTTGCATCATTGACTAATGCTATGTTTGTCGATCTGTAATAAAATTTTCTACTTATACTTTTCCTTATGTGGTGCCATCACCTACCATAGGATTAGTATATAGTCTTATTAACTTATTTCCTTTCTCTTTTTCTTTCTTTCTTTATTTGCAACATGAAAGTAAAGAAAGTAAAAACTCAAAGTAACTTTATTATATAACTTGCACACGATTACAATGATAGATCACTAAGCAAACTTTCAAATAAGAAAGGATTGAACTAAACTTTATTTCATCTAAAGCAAAAGATTGAACTAAGGCAAGTAAAAGCAAAGAGATAGTGGGATGATATGATACCGGGGCACCTCCCCCAAGCTTGGATAAATCCAAGGGGAGTGCCCATACCCGATACTCAGTTCTCCTTTGGTGGTGAAGAAGATGATGGTGGTGATGAAGGAGAGATCTTGTCCTTGGATTTCCATGGCAGTGGCCCACCATCATAAGAGGAGGAGTGAGTCTCACGGGTCCTGCAACCAGCAGCCAAACTCATACCTTTAAACCTTGACTCATATTCAAAGACTTGGTTTTGAAGATCATAGATCTGGCTTTGGAGAAAGTTGATTTGTTCATTCAGGGTGAAGATGATGTCCTTCATGGGCTTGCCATCCACCTTAAGATCACGGGAAAGGTCCGTGGCCATGAGGTGATTGGCATTGACCCCACGCTCCACCACCCCCTTGCACTGGAAGACATATTCCTCCATAGCTTCAAGCCTGGCCTCCACGGTTCTCGTCCCCTTGGGACACGACACATCGCGGAGGTGAAGCACCCCCTCATGCATCTGGATGACCTGAGGGTGCTGCACCACTTCCCGCAAATATGGGTTGATGAAGTTCTTGAAGAACTTGTCCTTGGAGGAGCTTGAAGAAGCCATGGTAAATGGGATCTGACAGAAAACAACATGGAAAAAGAGAACAACAGATTTCTTCGCGATACGGTGATAAACAGGTTAGGGAAGTATATATAGATTTTTTATCTTGGAGGACAAGTGTATGGTAGAAAAACGGAGTATGGAAGGTGTCCCAGGTGGGCACATCCTACCTGGGTGCGCCAGGCTTGCCTGGCGCGCCCTGGTGTCTTATGCCCACCAAGGGACGCTTCCTGGAAGTTTCTTTATTTCCAAAATTTTAAAATATTCCAAAACTGATAAAAAATATTTTTGTGGAATTTTCGGAGTCCGTTTACTTACTGTATCATCTACCTCCTTATTTTCATGATTCTAGAGTGTTTCGAAAGGACTCTTTTATGTGCTCTTCCGGTGTCAAAGTTTGGATAATATTACTTTCAACATTAATAGGTGTACTTGAGATATAATGATGTATTCGTTGTCCATTGACAACCTTCGGGTTAGTTCCTTCGAAGTTATTTATTTTGATGGCTCCAGACCGGTAAACCTCCTTGATGATGTATGGGCCTTCCCATTTCGAGAGGAGCTTTCCTGCAAAAAAAATCTAAAACGAGAGTTGTACAAAAAAACATATTCTCCAACTTTAAACTCACGCTTTTGAATTCTTTTGTCATGCCATCTTTTAACTTTTTCTTTGAATAACTTTGCATTTTCATATGCTTGGGTTCTCCATTCATCTAAGGAGCTTATATCAAATAGCCTCTTTTCACCAGCAAGTTTGAAATCATAGTTGAGTTCTTTAACTGCCCAAAAAGCTTTATGTTCTAACTCAAGAGGCAAATGACAAGCCTTCCCATAAACCATTTTATAAGGAGACATATCCATAGGATTTTTATACGTTGTTCTATAAGCCCAAAGTGCATCATCTAATTTCTTAGGCCAATTCTTCCTGGACCTATTAATAGTCTTTTGCAAAATTAATTTTATTTCTCTATTTCTAAGTTCAACTTGACCACTAGACTGGGGATGATAGGGTGATGCAATTATATGGTTAACATCATACTTGGCAAGCATCTTACGAAAAGCACCATGAATAAAGTGTGAACCACCATCAGTCATTAAATATCTAGGGACTCCAAACCTTGGGAAAATAAATTCCTTAAGCATTTTAATAGAGGTGTTGTGATCAGCACTACTAGTTGGAATAGCTTCTACCCATTTAGTAACATAATCAACAACAACCAAAATATGTGTATACCCATTAGAGGAAGGAAAAGGTCCCATGTAATCAAATCCCCAAACATCAAATGGTTCAACAACAAGTGAATAATTCATAGGCATTTCTTGCCGCTTACCGATATTACCTATTCTTTGACATTCATCACAAGATAAGACGAACTTACGGGCATCCTTGAAGAGAGTAGGCCAATAAAATCCAGATTGCAATACCTTGTGAGCAGTTCTATCTCCAGCATGATGCCCTCCATAAGCCTCGGAGTGACATTTCCGTAGGATT
The DNA here is from genome assembly GCF_018294505.1 of Triticum aestivum. Lineage (NCBI taxonomy): Eukaryota > Viridiplantae > Streptophyta > Magnoliopsida > Poales > Poaceae > Triticum > Triticum aestivum. The sequence goes on from NC_057794.1 coordinate 376,549,641, forward strand.
TGTCTCTGTTCATGCTCAGGTACACAACGTCTAATAATACCATCTACTCATTCTTTATAAAGATGTGGGTCATCCCAAAAGTATGTCTTAAATCATAGAATATTTTTTTCTTTTGCCGGTATGTAAAGCTAGGTGGTAAATATTTAGCAACAATGTAATTAGCATAGTCAGCATACCAAGGAGTACCATTAGCAACATTTATTGCAGCTAACTGCTCATCAAGAAAACTATCATCAATAGGTAGTGGGTCATCAAGCACATTTTCAAGCCTAGACAAATTATCAGTTACGGGGTTCTCAGCTCCTTTTCTATTAATGATATGTAAGTCAAATCCTTGTAACAAGAGAACCCAACGAATAAGTCTAGGTTTAGCATCTTTCTTTTCCATAAGATATTTAATAGTAGCATGGTCTGTCTGAACAGTTACTTTGGAATCAACAATATAAGGTCTAAATTTATCACAATTAAGCAAACACTACTACTAAGAATTCTTTTTCAGTAGTAGCATAATTTCTTTGAGCACTGTCTAGAGTTTTACTAGCATAGTGAATAACATTTAGTTTCTTATCAACTCTTTGTCCTAGAACAGCACCAACGACATAATCACTAGCATCACACATAATTTCAAAAGGCAAGTTCCAATCAGGTGGTTGAACAATAGGTGCAGATATTAAGGCTTTCTTGAGTGTTTCAAAGGCTTCTAAACAATCATCATCAAAAACAAAAGGAATATCCTTTTGCAAAAGATTAGTAAGAGGCCTAGAATTTTTAGAGAAGTCTTTGATAAATCTCCTATAAAAACTAGCATGGCCTAGGAAACTACGAATGCCTTTGATGTCCTTAGGACATGGCATTTTCTCAATTGCATCAACCTTAGCTTGGTCCACTTCGATACCTCTTTCAGAAATTTATGACCCAAGACAATGCCTTCATTAACCATAAAGTGACACTTCTCCCAATTCAAGACAAGATTTGTTTGTTCACATCTTTGCAAAACTCATTCAAGATTGCTTAAACAATCATCAAAAGACTTCCCATAAACAGAAAAGTCATCCATGAAAACCTCAACAATCTTCTCAAAAAAGTCAGAGAATATAGCAGTCATACATATTTGAAAGGTAGCAGGTGCATTACATAAACCAAAAGGCATACATCTATAAGCATAAGTTCCAAATGGGCATGTAAAAGTAGTCTTTTCTTGATCAGGTTGAGAGACGGGTATTTGTGAAAAGCCAGAGTATCCATCTAGAAAGCAAAAGTGTGTGTTCTTAGATAATATTTCAAGCATTTGATCAATAAAAGGCAAGGGGTAACGATCTTTTCTAGTTACTTTGTTTAATTTTCTGTAATCAATTACCATTCTATAGCCTGTAACAATTCTTTGTGGAATAAGTTCATTTTTATCATTAGGAACAACAGTAATACCTCCTTTCCTGGGGACACAATGAACAGGACTTACCCATCTACTATCAGCTATAGGATAGATTATACCTCCTTCCAAAAGTTTTAAGATTTACGTTCTTACCACTTCCTTAATTTTTGGATTCAACTGGCGTTGGTGATCAACAACGGGTTTAGCATCAGGTTCCATATTAATTTTGTGCTGACATAGAGTGGGACTAATGCCCTTTAAATCATCAAGAGTATATCAAATAGCAGCCCGGTGCTTCCTTAGAACTTTCAATAATATTTCTTCTTCATGTTCTGAAAGGTTAGCACTAATAATAACTAGATATATCTTCTTTTCATCGAGATAAGCATATTTCAAAGTGTCTGGAAATTGTTTTAATTCAAACACATGATCACCTTTAGGTGGAGGAGGACCTCCGAGAGTTGTTTAAGCAGAGGACATTGTTCAAAGAAAACCTTATCTATTTCATTTCTTTCATTCATATGTAAATCATTTTCATGGTCTAGCAAATATTGTTCTAAAGGATCAGTAGGTGGAACAGCAATAGAAGCAAGACCAATTAATTCATCCTTACTAGGCAATTCTTTTTCATGATGATTTCTACTAAACTTGGAAAAATTAAACTCATGAGACTCATCACCAAAGCTAACACCCATGGTTTGTTTCTCGCAATCTATCTTAGCATTAACTGTGTTCAAGAAAGGTCTACCAAAGATAATGGGACAAAAGTCATCTTGTGGGGAACCAAGAACAAGAAAATCAGTAGGATATTTTATTTTCCCACACAAGACTTCAACATCTCTAATGATCCCACAAGGTGGTATGGTGTCTCTATTAGCAAGTTTAATAGTAACATCTATGTCTTCTAACTTAGCAGGTGCTATGTCTTTCATGATTTCTTCATATAAAGTGTAAGGAATAGCACTAACACAAGCACCCATGTCACATAAACCATGATAACAGTGATCTCCTATTTTAACTAAAATAACAGGCATGCCAACAACAGGTCTATGTTTATTTATTTTATCAGGTTTAGCAATTCTAGCAGCTTCTTCACAGAAGTAAATAACATGCCCATCCATATCTTCTTCCAAGAGATCTTTAACCATAGCAATGCTAGGTTCTACTTCAATTTGTTCAGGTTTAGGTGTTCTAACATAGCTTTTGTAAACCATAGTTGAAACTTTAGCATGCTCCCTTATCCTAACAGGAAAAGGGGGTTTCTCAATATAAGGAGAAGGAACAACTAGATCAACATTATAAAGTATAGTTTCTTCTTTAACTGGTACTGGTTATTTAATTTCTTCTTTAATAGGTGGGTGATATTTAAGCCACTTCTCCATAGGGAGTTCAACATGAGTAGCAAATGATTCACAAAAGGAGGCTACTATCTCAGAGTCAAGTCCATATTTAGTGCTAAAATTTTTAAAAGCATCGGTATCCATAAAAGATTTAATACAATCATACTTAAGTTTAATAACTGACTCTTTACCTTCGTCGAGTTCCCAATCTTCAGAGTTGCGTTTAATTGCTTCCAAAAGATCCCACCGGAATTCAAAAGTCTTCTTCATAAATGAACCGACACAAGAAGTATCAAGCATGGTTTGATCATTACGAGAAAGCCGGGCATAAAAAATCTGGATAATAATTTCTCTTGAGAGTTCATGATTGGGGCATGAATATAACATTGACTTAAGCCTCCCCCAATCTAGAGCGATACTTTCTCCTTGACGAGGCCAAAAATTATATATATAATTCCGATCACGATGAACTAGATGCATAGGATAATTTTTTTTGGTGAAACTCCAATTTCAAACGATTCCAATTGCATGATCCAATATCATCGCGTAGCCTATACCATGTCAATGCTTTTCCCTTCAAAGATAAAGGGAAAACGTTTTTCATCACTTCATCCCTGGGTAACCTGCAAGCTTAAACAATCCATAAACTTGCTCCACATATGTCAAGTGCATATCAGGAATGTTCGGTTCCATCTCCTGCATAAGGATTAGCTAGTAGTTGTTCTATCATACCCGAAGAAATTTCATATTCAATATTTTTATTAGGTGCAATAGATGGAGGGGTTGCTAATTGTAGTTCCGGACAAGGTGAAGATACCCCGAACAAACCCCTCAAAGGATTGTTTTCCATAGTAACAAGTGACAATAAATTTCAGCACACTATATAAATGTTTCCTCAACGAATTCCACTTACCAAAGGTGCTTCACTCCCCGGCAACGGTGCCAGAAAATAGCCTTGATGACCGACAAGTATAGGGGATCAATTGTAGCTCTTTTTGATAAGTAAGAGTGTCAAACCCAACAAGGAGCAGAAGGAAATTACAAGTAGTTTCCGGTAAGGTATTGTCTGCAAGTGCGGAAATTGTAGGTAGAGAGTAGTTTGATAGCAAGATAATTTGTAACGAGCAAGTAACAATAATAATAACAAGTATGCAGCAAGGTAGCCCAATCTTTTTGAGGCAAAGGACAGGCCAAAACGGTCTCTTATAATAAGCAAAGCGTTCTTGAGGGTACACGGGAATTTCATCTAGTCACTTTCATCATGTTTGTTTGATTTGTGTTCGCTACTTTGATAATTTGATATGTGGGTGGACCGGTGCTTAGGTGTTGTTCTTAATTGAACAAACCTCCTACTTATGATTAACCCTCCCGCAAGCATCCGCAACTATGAGAAAAGTATTAAGAATAAATTCTAACCATAGCATTAAACTTTTGGATCGAATCGGCCCCTTACGAAATAGCGCATAAACTGGAGTTTAAGCTTCTATCACTCTCACAACCCATCATCTAATTTATACTCCACAATGCATTACCTTAGGCCCAAGTATGGTGAAGTGTCATGTAGTCGACGTTCACATGACACCACTATGGGTATAACAACATACATAATATCAAAATATCAAACACATATCAAGTTCACATGATTACTTCCAACATGATTTCTCTTGTGACCTCAAGAACAAAAGTAACTACTCACAAACAATAAACATGCTCATGATAAGAGGGGTATTAATATGCATAATGGATCTGAACATGTAATCTTCCACCAAATGAACCATATAGTATTCCACTACAAGATGTAATCAACACCACTAGTCATCCACAAGCACCAATCTATTGTTTTGGTAACAAGATTGAACACAAGAGATGAACTAGGGTTTGAGAGAAGATGGTGTTGTTGAAGATGTTGATGGAGATTGCCCTCCCCAAGATGGGAGAGTTGTTGGTGATGATGACGATGATTTCCCCCTCTGGGAAGGAAGTTCCCCCGGCGGAATCACTCCGCCAGAGGGAAAAGTGCTCCCGCCCAAGTTCCGCCTCGAGGCGGCGGCGCTTCGTCCCGAAAGTCCTCTTCAGATTTTTTTCTAGGTCAGAATGACTTATATGCCAGAAGATGGGCACCGGAGGTGGGTCGAGGAGGCCACAACCCACCAGGGCGCGCCTGGGGGCCTAGCACGCCCAGTTGGGTTGTGCCCACCTGGTGGCCCCCCTCTGGTGTTTATTGGCTCAAGTAATTCTTATATATTGCATAAAAAATCCCCGTGAAGTTTAGCTCATTTGGACTTGTGCATAATAGGTGGCCTGATGTAGCTTTTCCAGGTCCAGATTTCCAGCTGCCGGAATTCTCCCTCTTGGTGTGTTCCTTGCAAATTATGAGAGAAAAGGCATTAGAATTGCTCCAAAAGGCATTATAATGGACAAAAACATTATAAATAACAGTAAGAAAACATGATGCAAAATGGACGTATCATGGCCATGAAATCTGAGATGGGATCCATGTATGATAACAAAGTATGGACTTTGATGACTTGCCCGATGATCGGCGAGCCATTGAGATTAAATGGATCTTCAAGAGGAAGACGGACGCTGATAGTAGTGTTACTATCTACAAATCTCGAATTGTCGCAAAAGGTTTTTGACAAGTTCAAGGTGTTGACTACGATGAGAGTTTCTCACTCGTATCTATTCTTAAAGTCTGTCCGAATCATGTTAGCAATTGCCGCACTTTATGATATTTGGCAAATGTATGTCAAAACTGCATTCCTTAATGGATTTCTTAAAGAAGAGTTGTATATGATGCAACCAGAAGGTTTTGTCAATCCGAAAGGTGCTAACAAAGTGTGTAAGCTCTAGTGACCCATTTATGGACTGGTGCAAGCATCTAAGAGTTGTAATGTACGCTTTGATAGTGTGATCAAAATATTTATTTTTATACAGACTTTTGGAGAAGCCTGTATTTACAAGAAAGTGAGTGGGAGCTCTGTAGCATTTCTAATATTATATGTGGATGACATATTGTTGATTGGAAATAATACAGATTTTTTCAATGAAAGACCTCGATGAAGCTGCTTACATATTGGGCATCAAGATCTATAAAGATAGATCAACACGCTTGATAAGATTTTTCAATGAGTACATACCTTGACAAGATTTTGAAGTAGTTCAAATGGAACAGTCAAAGAAGGAGTTCTTGCCTGTATTGCATGGTGTAAAGTTGAGTAAGACTCAAAACACGACCACGACAGAAAATAGAAAGAGAATGAAAGTCATTCGATATGCCTCGGCCATAGGTTCTATAAAGTATGCTATGTTGTGTACCATACCTATTGTGTACCTTGCCATGAGTTTGGCAAGGGGGTATGATAGCGGTTAAAATTATCATTAGAATACTAATGAGATATTTCTCGGTTATGGAGGTGATAGAGAGTTCGTCGTAAAGAGTTACATCGATGCAAGCTTTGACACTGATCCGGATGACTCTAAGTCTCAATCTGGATGCATATTGAAAGTGGGAGCAATTAGCTAGAGTAGCTCCCTGCAGAGCATTGTAGACATAGAAATTTGCAAAATACATATGGATCTGAATGTGGCTGACCCATTGACTAAACTTCTCTCACAAGCAAAACACGATCACACCTTAGTACTCTTTGGGTGTTAATCACATGGCGACGTGAACTAGATTATTGACTCTAGTAAGCCCTTTGGGTGTTGGTCACATGGTGATGTGAACTATTGGTGTTAAATCACATGGTGATGTGAACTAGATTATTGACTCTAGTGCAAGTGGGAGACTGAAGGAAATATGCCCTAGAGGCAATAATAAAGTTGTTATTTATATTTCCTTATATCATGATAAGTTTTTAATATTCATGCTAGAATTGTATTAATCAGAAATTTAGTACATGTGTGAATACATAGACAAAACAGAGTGTCCCTAGTATGCCTCTACTTGACTAGCTCATTAATCAAAGATGGTTATGTTTCCTGACCATATACATGTGTTGTTAATTGATGAACGGGATCACATCATTAGAGAATGATGTGATGGACAAGATCCATCCGTTAGCTTAGCATTGTGATCGTTAAGTTTTATTTCTATTGCTTTCTTCATGACTTATACATATTCCTTTGACTATGAGATTATACAACTCCCGAATACCGGAGGAACACCTCGTGTGCTATCAAACGTCACAACGTAATTGGGTGATTATAAAGGTGCTCTACAGGTGTCTCCGAAGGTGTTTGTTGGGTTGTCATAGATCAAGATTAGGATTTGTCACTCTGAGTATCAGAGAGGTATCTTTGGGCCCTCTCGGTAATGCACATCATAATAAGCCTTGCAAGCAATGTGAATAATGAGTTAGTTATGGGATGATGTATTACAGAATGAGTAAAGAGACTTGCTGGTAACGAGATTGAACTAGGTATGAAGATACCGACAATCGAATCGCGGGCAAGTAACATACCGATGACAAAGGGAATAACGTATGTGCTACCTCTTGAGCATGCGTTGGTTTTCCCTTGAAGAGGAAAGGGTGATGCAGCAAAGTAGCATAAGTATGTCCCTCAGTTTTTGAGAACCAAGGTATCAATCCAGTAGGAGACTACACGCAAGTCGCCTAGTACCTGCACAAACAAATAAGAACCTTGCAACCAACGCGATAAAGGGGTTGTCAATCCCTTCATGGCCACTTGCAAGAGTGAGATCTGATAAAGATAATATGATAAATATTTTTGGTATTTTTGTTGTATAGATTGGAAAGTAAAGATTCCAAAATAAATAGTAAACTAGAATTGTAGATCGGAAACTTATATGATGTAAAGTAGACCCGGGGGCCATAGGTTTCACTAGTGGGTTCTCTCTAGATAGCAAATATTACGGTAGGTGAACAAATTACTGTCGAGCAACTGATAGAAAAGCTCATAGTTATGAGAATATCTAGGCACGATCATAAACATAGGCATCACGTCCGTGTCAAGTAGACCGAAACGATTATGCATCTACTACTATTACTCCACACATCGGCCGCTACCCAGCATGCATCTAGAGTATTAAGTTCATAAGAACAGAGTAACGCATTAGGCAAGATGACATGATGTAGAGGGATAAACTCAAGCAATATGGTATAAACCCCATCTTTTTATCCCTCGATGGAAACAATACAATACGTGTCGGTTCCCTTTCTGTCACTGGGATCGAGCACTGTAAGATTAAACCCAAAGCTAAGCACTTCTCCCATTGCAAGAAAGATCAATCTAGTAGGCCAAACCAAACTGATAATTCAAAGAGACTTGTAAAGATATCAAATCATGCATATAAGAATTCAGAGAAGAATCAAATATTGTTCATAGATAAACTTGATCATAAACCCACAATTCATCGGATCTCGGCAAACACACCACAAAAAGTATTACATCGAATAGATCTCCAAGAACATCGAGGAGAACTTTGTATTGAGAACCAAAGAGAGAGAAGAAGCCATCTAGCTAATAACTATGGACCCGAAGGTCTGTGGTAAACTACTCACACATCATCGGAGAGGCTATGGTGTTGATATAGAAGCCCTCCATGATCGAATCCCCCTCCGGCAGATCGCCAGAAAAGGTCCCCAGATGGGATCTCACTGGTACAGAAGGTTGCGGCAGTGGAAAAGTGGTTTCGTGGCTCCCCTGGATGTTTTTAGGGTATAAGAGTATATATATAGGAGAAAGAAGTAGGTCGGTGGAGCTACGAGGGGCCCACGAGGGTGGGGGTGCGCCTGCCCCCCTGGGCATGCCGCCCTACCTTGTGGTCGCCTCGTTGCTTCCTTGAACTCCATTGCAAGTCTCATGGATTATGTTTGTTCCAAAAATGATCCTCGCGAAGGATTCATTCCATTTGGATTCCTTTTGATATTCCATTTCTACAAAACACTGAAATAGGCAAAAAAACCAGCAATTTGCACTGGGCCTTCGATTAATAGGTTAGTCCCAAAAATAATATAAAAGTGCATATTAAAGCCCATTAAATATTCAAAACAGATAATATAATAGCACGGAACAATAAAAAATTATAGATACGTTGGAGACATATCAAGCATCCCCAAGCTTAATTCATGCTCGTCCTCGAGTAGGTAAATGATAAAAACAAAATTTTTGATGTGGAATTCTACCTAACATAATTTTCAATGTTATTCTCTTTATTGCGACATGAATGTTTAGATCAAAAGATTCTAGACAGAAGTTTAATATTGACATAAAAATAATACTTCAAGCATACTAACCAAGCAATTACGTCTTATCAAAATAACATAGCCAAAGAAATCTTATCCCTACAAAATCATATAGTTTGGCCATGCTTCATTTTCGTCACACAAAATGCTCCCATCATGCACAACCCCAATGACAAGCCAAGCAATTGTTTCATACTTAGCCTTTTCAAACTCTTTCAACTTAAACGCAATATATGAGCGTGAGCCATGGACATAGCACTATGGGTGGAATAGAATATGATGATGGAGGTTGTGTGAGAAGAAAAAAGGGAGAGAGTCTCACATTTACGCGGCTAATCAACGGGCTATGGAGATGCCCGTCAATTGATGTCAATGCAAGGAGTAGGGATTGCCATGCAACGGATGCACTAGAGCTATAAATATATGAAAGCTCAACAAAAGAAACTTAGTGGGTGTGCATCCAACTTGCTTGCTCATGAAGACCTAGGGCATTTTGAGGAAGCCCATCATTGGAATATACAAGCCAAGTTCTATAATGAAAAAATCCCACTAGTATATGAAAGTGACAAAATAGGAGACTCTCTATCATGAAGATCATGGTGCTACTTTGAAGCACAAGTGTGGAAAAAGGATAGTAACATTGCCCCTTCTCTCTTTTTCTCTCATTTTTTATTTTTTTTCTTTGGGCCTTTTTTTATGGCATCTTTTTTTATTTTTTATGTTTATTATTCATCCGGAATCTCATCCCGACTTGTGGGGGAATCATAGTCTCCACCATACTTTCCTCACATGGGACAATGCTCTAATAATGAAAATCATCACACTTCAATTTACTTACAACTCAAGAATTACAACTCGATACTTAGAACAAAATATGACTCTATGTGAATGCCTCCGGCGGTGTAGCGGGATGTGCAATGAATCAAGAGTGACATGTATGAAAGAATTATGAAGGTGGCTTTGCCACAAATACGATGTCAACTACATGATCATGCAAAGAAATATGACAATGATGAAGCGTGTCATAATAAACGGAACGGTGGAAAGTTGCATGGCAATATATGTCGGAATGGCTATGGAAATGCCATAAATAGGTAGGTATGGTGGCTGTTTTGAGGAAGATATAAGGAGGCTTATGTGTGATAGAGCGTATCATATCACGGGGTTTGGATGCACCGGCAAAGTTTGCACCAACTCTCGAGGTGAGAAAGGGCAATGCACGGTACCGAAGAGGCTAGCAATGATGGAAGGGTGATAGTGCGTATAATCCATGGACTCAACATTAGTCATAAAGAACTCATATACTTATTGCAAAAATCTAAAAGTCATCAAAACCAAGCACTACGCGCATGCTCCTAGGGGGATATATTGGTAGGAAAAGACCATCGCTCGTCCCCGACCGCCACTTATAAGGAAAGCAATCAAAGAACACCTCATGCTTCAAATTTGTCACACAACGTTTACCATACGTGCATGCTACAGGACTCGCCAACTTCAACACAAGTATTTCTCAATTCAACAATTACTCAAATAGCACAAATCTAATATTACCACCTTTATATCTCAAAACAACTATCAAGAATCAAACTTCTCATAGTATTTAATGCACTCTGTATGAAAGTTTTTATTATACCCATCCTGGATGCCTATCATATTAGGACTAATTTTATAGCCAAAGCAAATTACCATGCTGTTCTAAAATAATCTCAAAAAAAAAATTAAGTGAAGCATGATATACCAATAATTTCTATAAAATAAAACCACCACCGTGCTCTAAAAAGATATAAGTGAAGCACTAGAGCAAAATTTATCTAGCTCAAAATATATAAGTGAAGCACATGGAATATTCTAATAAATTCTGATTCATGTGTGTCTCTCCCAAAGGTGTGTACAGCAAGGATGATTGTGGTAAACTAAAAAGCAAAGACACAAATCATACAAGACGCTCCAAGAAAAACACATATCATGTGATGAATAAAAATATAGCCTCAAGTAAAGTTACCGATAGATGAAGACGAAAGAGGGGATGCCTTCCGGGGCATCCCCAAGCTTAGGCTTTTGGTTTTCCTTGGATTTTATATTGGGGTGCCTTGGGAATCCCCAAGCTTAGTCTCTTTCCACTCCTTGTTCCAAAATCCATCAAATCTTTACCCAAAAACTTGAAAACTTCACAACACAAAACTCAACCGAAAATCTCATGAGCTCCGTTAGTATAAGAAAACAAACTTCCACTTTAAGGTACTATAATAAAATCATTCTTTATTTATATTGGTGTTAAATCTATTGTATTCCAACTTCTCTATGGTTCATACCCCCGATACTAGCCATAGATACATCAAAATAAGCAAACAACACGCGAAAACAGAATCTGTTAAAAACAGAACAGTCTGTAGTAATCTGTAGGTTTTGAATACTTCTAAAACTCCAAAAATCCTGAGAAATTAGGACATCCTAAATAATTTGTATATTGATCTACTGCAGCTGGAATTGGTATTTTATCGCTCTCTGGTAAAAATGAAAATTCTTCTCGTGAGCGCATACTTTCTGTTTTTTTCAGCAAGTTCAAATAACAATCATCCAAGAAGATCCTAAAGGCTTTACTTGGCACAAACACTAATTAAAACATAAAAAACACAATCATAACATAGGATATATGAATTATTTATTACTAAACAGGAACAAACATAAAATTGGGTTGCCTCCCAACAAGCGCTATCGTTTAACTCCCCTAGCTAGGCATAAAAACAAGAATAGATCTAGGTATTGTCATCTTTGGTATGCAATCCATATGTGGCTCTCATAATAGATTCATAAGGTAATTTAATTTTCTTTCTAGGAAGGTGTTCCATGCCTTTCCTTAACGTAAATTGGAATCTAATATTTCCTTCTTTCATGTCAATAATTGCATCAATCGTTCTAAGGAAAGGTCTACCAAGAATAATAGGGCATGAAGGATTGCAATCTATATCAAGAACAATGAAATCTACGGGCACATAATTCCTATTTTCAACAATAAGAACATCATTAATCCTTCCCATAGGTTTCTTATTGGTGGAATCCGCAAGATGCAAATTTAAAGAACAATCATCAAATTCACGGAAACCTAACACATCACACAAAGTTTTTGGAATCGTGGAAACACACTAGCACCCAAATCACATAAAGCATAGCATTCATGATCTTTAATCTTAATTTTAATAGTATGTTCCCACTCATCATAAAGTTTTCTAGGGATAGAAACTTCTAATTCAAGCTTTTATTCATGGGATTGCATTAAAGCATCAACAATATGTTTAGTAAAAGCTTTGTTTTGATCATAAGCATGAGGAGAAATTAACACGGATTGCAACAAGGAAATACAATCTATCAAAGAGCAATTATCATAATTAAATTCCTTGAAATCCAAAATAGTGGGTTCATTGCTATGTAAAGTTTTGACCTCTTCAATCCCACTTTTACCAATTTTTGCATCAAGATCTAAAAACTCTGAATCATTGGGACGCCTTCTAACTAAAGTTGACTCACCTCCAGTCCCATATTTATTAAGATTCATATTGGCAAACAAAGACTTAATAGGAGAAACACCAATCACTTTTAGATCTTCATCATTATTATCATGAAAACTAGAAGAACACGCTTTCACAAACAATCTTTTTTAGCACGCATCCTAGTGGTGTTGGGGAACGTAGTAATTTCAAAAAAATTCCTACGCACACGCAAGATCATGGTGATACATAGCAACAAGAGGGGAGAGTGTGTCCACGTACCCTCGTAGACCGAAAGCAGAAGCGTTAGCACAACGCGGTTGATGTAGTCGTACGTCTTCATGATCCGACCGATCAAGCACCGAACGCACCGCACCTCCGAGTTCTGCACACGTTCAACTCGATGACGTCCCTCGAACTCCGATCCAGCCGAACTTTGAGGGAGAGTTCCGTCAGCACGACGGCGTGGTGACGATGATGATGTTCTACCGACGCAGGGCTTCACCTAAGCACCGCTACGATATGAACGAGGTGGATTATGGTGGAGGGGGCACCACACACGAGTAAAAGATCTAAGAGATCAATTGTTGTGTCTATGGGGTGCCCCCTCCTCCGTATATAAAGGAGGGGAGGAGGAGGGGCCGGCCAAGAGGAGGAGGCGCGCCCAAGGGGGGGGGGCAATCCTACTCCAAGTAGGTTTTGCCCCCCTTTCCTATTCCAACGAGGAGAACGGGGAAGGAGGAGGTGGAGAGAAGGAAGGAGAAGGGGGGCCGCCGCCCCCTTCCCTTTCCAAATTCAGATTGGGGCAAGGGGGGCCGCGCGCCACCTCCTGCTGCCTCTCCTCTTCCACCACTTTGGGCCCATGAGGCCCAATAACCCCCCCCCCCCTCGGGGGGGGGGGGTTCCGGTAACCCCCCGGTACTTCGGTATATATCCGATAACCCCCGGAACCATTCCGGTGTCCGAATATAGTCATCCAATATATCAATCTTCATGTCTCGACCATTTCGAGACTCCTCGTCATGTCTGTGATCACATACGGGACTCCGAACTACCTTCGGTACATCAAAACACATAAACTCATAATATAACCGTCATCGAACTTTAAGCGTGCGGACCCTACGGGTTCGAGAACTATGTAGACATGACCGAGACACGTCTCGGGTCAATAACCAATAGCGGAACCTGGATGCTCATATTGGCTCCTACATATTCTACGAAGATCTTTATCGGTCAAACCACATAACAACATACGTTGTTCCTTTTGTCATCGGTATGTTACTTGCCCGAGATTCGATCGTCGGTATCTCAATACCTAGTTCAATCTCGTTACTGGCAAGTCTCTTTACTCGTTCCGTAATACATCATCCCGCAACTAACTCATTAGTTGCAATGCTTGCAAGGCTTAAGTGATGTATATTACCGAGTGGGCCCCGAGATACCTCTCCGACAATCGGAGTGACAAATCCTAATCTCGAAATACGCCAACCCAACAAGTACCTTTGGTGACACCTGTAGAGCACCTTTATAATCACCCAGTTACGTTGTGACGTTTGGTATCACACAAAGTGTTCCTCCGGTAAACGGGTGTTGCATAATCTCATAGTCATGAAGAAAGCAATAGCAACAAACTAAATGATCAAGTGCTAAGCTAACGGAATGGGTCAAGTCAATCACATCATTCTCCTAATGATGTGATCCCATTACTAAAATGATAACTCATGTCTATGGCTAGGAAACATCACCATCTTTGATTAACGATCTAGTCTAGTAGAGGCATACTAGTGACACTTTGTTTGTCTATGTATTCACACATGTATCATGTTGCCGGTTAATACAATTCTAGCATGAATAATAAACATTTATCATGATATAAGAAAATAAATAATAACTTTATAATTGCCTCTAGGGCATATTTCCTTCAGTCTCCCACTTGCACTAGAGTCAATAATCTTGATTACACAATAATGATTCTAACACCCATGGAGCCTTGATGCTGATCATGTTTTGCTCGTGGAAGAGGCTTAGTCAACGGGTTTGCAACATTCAGATCCGTATGTATCTTGCAAATCTCTATGTCTCCCACCTGGACTTGATCCTAGATGGAGTTGAAGCATCTCTTGATGTGCTTGATTCTCTTGTGAAATCTAGATTCCTTTGCTAAAGCAATTGCACCAGTATTGTCACAAAAGATTTTCATTGGACCCGATGCACTAGGTATGACACCTAGATCGGATATGAACTCCTTCATCTAGACTCCTTCATTTGCTGCTTCCGAAGCAGCTATGTACTCTGCTTCACATGTAGATCCCTCTACGATGCTTTGTTTAGAACTGCACCAACTAACAGCTCCACCGTTTAATAAAAACACGTATCCGGTTTGCGATTTAGAATCATCCAGATCAGTGTCAAAGCTTGCATCGATGTAACCATTTACGATGAGCTCTTTGTCACCTCCATAAACGAGAAACATATCCTTCGTCCTTTTCAAGTATTTCAGGATGTTCTTGACCGCTGTCCAGCGATCCACTCCTGGATTACTTTGGTACCTCCCTGCTAAACTAATAGCAAGGCACACATCAGGTCTGGTACACAGCATTGCATACATGATAGAGCCTATGGCTGAAGCATAGGGAACATCTTTCATTTTCTCTCTATCTTCTGCAGTGGTCGGGCATTGAGCCTTACTCAACTTCACACCTTGTAACACAGGCAAGAACCCTTTCTTTGCTTGGTCCATTTTGAACTTCTTCAAAACTTTGTCAAGGTATGTGCTTTGTGAAAGTCCAATTAAGCGTCTCGATCTATCTCTATAGATCTTGATGCCCAATATATAAGCAGCTTCACCGAGGTCTTTCATTGAAAAACTCTTATTCAAATATCCTTTTATGCTATCCAGAAATTATATATCATTTCCAATCAACAATATGTCATCCACATATAATATTAGAAGTGCTACAGAGCTCCCACTCACTTTCTTGTAAATACAGGCTTCTCCAAAAGTCTGTATAAAACCATATGCTTTGATCACACTATCAAAATGTTTATTCCAACTCTGAGAGGCTTGCGCCAGTCCATAAATGGATCGCTGGAGCTTGCACACTTTGTTAGCTCCCTTTGGATTGACAAAACCTTCCAGTTGCATCATATACAACTCTTCTTCCAGAAATCCATTTAGGAATGCAGTTTTGACATCCATTTGCCAAATTTCATAATCATAAAATGCAGCAATTGCTAACATGATTCGGACAGACTTAAGCATCGCTACAGGTGAGAAAGTCTCATCGTAGTCAATCCCTTGAACTTGTCGAAAACCTTTTGCAACAAGTCGAGCTTTATAGACAGTAATATTACCGTCAGCGTCAGTATTCTTCTTGAAGATCCATTTATTTTCAATGGCTTGCCGATCATTGGGCAAGTCAACCAAAGTCCACACTTTGTTCTCATACATGGATCCCATCTCAGATTTCTTGGCCTCAAGCCATTTTGCGGAATCTGGGATCACCGTCGCTTCTTCATAGTTCGTAGGTTCATCATGGTCTAGCAACATAACCTCTAGAACAGGATTACCGTACCACTCTGGTGCGGATCTTAATCTGTTTGATCTATGAGTTTCAGTAACAACTTGATCTGAAGTTTCATGATCATCATCATTAACTTCCTCACTAATTGGTGTAGGTGTCACAGGAACCGGTTTCTGTGATGAACTACTTTCCAATAAGGGAGCAGGTATAGTTACCTCATTAAGTTCTACTTTCCTCCCACTCACTTCTTTCGAGAGAAACTCCTTCTCTAGAAAGGATCCAAATTTAGCAACAAATGTTTTGTCTTCAGATATGTGATAGAAGGTGTACCCAATAGTTTCCTTTGGGTATCCTATGAAGACACATTTCTCTGATTTGGGTTCGAGCTTATCAGGTTGAAGTTTTTTCTTCACATAAGCATCGCAGCCCCAAACTTTAAGAAATGACAACTTTGGTTTCTTGCCAAACCACAGTTCATCAGGCGTCGTCTCAACGGATTTCGATGGTTCCCTATTTAATGTGAATGCAGCCGTCTCTAAAGCATAACCCCAAAATGATAGTGGTAACTCAGTAAGAGACATCATAGATCACACCATATCTAGTAAAGTACGATCATGACGTTCAGACACACCATTACGCTGTGGTGTTTCGGGTGGCGTGAGTTGCGAAACTATTCCGCATTGTTTCAAATGAAGACCAAACTCGTAACTCAAATATTCTCCTCCACGATCAGATCATAGAAACTTTATTTTCTTGTTATGATGATTTTCAACTTCACTCTAAAATTCTTTGAACTTTTCAAATGTTTCAGATTTATGTTTCATTAAGTAGATATACCCATATCTGCTTAAATCATCTGTGAAGGTGAGAAAATAACGATACACGCCGCGAGCCTCAACATTCATCAGACCACATACATTTGTATCTATGATTTCCAACAAATCTGTTGCTCGCTCCATAGTTCCGGAGAATGGCGTTTTAGTCATCTTGCCCATGAGGCACGGTTGACAAGTACCAAGTGATTCATAATCAAGTGGTTCCAAAAGTCCATCAGTATGGAGTTTCTTCATGTGCTTTACACCAATATGACCTAAACGGCAGTGCCACAAATAAGTTGCACCATCATTATCAACTCTGCATCTTTTGGCTTCAATATTATGAATATGTGTATGACTACTACCGAGAATCAATAAGAATAGACCACTCTTCAAGGGTGCATGACCATAAAATATATTACTCATATAAATAGAACAACCATTATTCTTTGATTTAAATGAATAATCATCTCACATCAAACAAGATCTAGATATAATGTTCATGCTCAACTCCGGCACCAAATAACAACTATTCAGGTCTAAAACTAATCCTGAAGGTAGATGTAGAGGTAGCGTGCCGACTGCGATCACATCGACTTTGGAACCATTTCCCACGCACATCGTCACCTCGTCCTTAGCCAATCTTCGCTTAATCCGTAGTCCCTGTTTCGAGTTGCAAATATTAGCAACAGAACCAGTATCAAATACCCAGGTGCTACTACGAGCATTAGGAAGGTACACATAAATAACATGTATATCACATATACCTTTGTTCACCTTGCCATCCTTCTTATCCGCCAAATACTTGGGGCAGTTCCGCTTCCAGTGACCAGTCTGTTTGCAGTAGAAGCACTCAGTTTCAGGCTTAGGACCAGACTTGGATTCCTTCTCTTGAGCAGCAACTTGTTTGTCGTTCTTCTTGAAGTTCCCCTTCTTCTTCTCTTTACCCTTTTTTTCAAAACTAGTGGTCTTGTTGACCATCAACACTTGATGCTCCTTTTTGATTTCTACCTCCGCAGCCTTTAGCATTGTGAAGAGCTCGGGAATTGTCTTATCCATCCCTTGCATATTATAGTTCATCACGAAGCTTTTGTAGCTTGGTGGCAGTGATTGAAGAACTCTGTCAATGACACTATCAACAGGAAGATTAACTCCCAGTTGAGTCAAGTGATTTTGATACCCAGACATTTTGAGTATATGTTCACTGACAGAACTATTATCGGTGTCAAAACCGGCGGATCTCGGGTAGGGGGTCCCGAACTGTGCGTCTAGGCAGATGGTAACACGAGACAAGGGACACGATGTTTTTACCCAGGTTTGGGCCCTCTCGATGGAGGTAAAACCCTACTCCTTCTTGATTAATATTGATGATATGGGTAGTACAAGAGTAGATACCACGAGATCAAGGAGGCTAAACCCTAGAAGCTAGCCTATGGTATGATTGTTGTTCGTCCTACGGACTAAAACCCTCCAGTTTATATAGACACCGGAGAGGGCTAGGGTTACACAGAGTCGGTTACAATGGTAGGAGATCTACATATCCGTATTGCCAAGCTTGCCTTCCACGCCAAGGAAAGTCCCTTCCGGACACGAGACGAAGTCTTCAATCTTGTATCTTCATAGTCCAGGAGTCCGGCCGAAGGTATAGTCCGGCTATCCGGACACCCCCTAATCCAGGACTCCCTCAGTAGCCCCTGAACCAGGCTTCAATGACGACGAGTCCGACGCGCAGATTGTCTTCGGCATTGCAAGGTGGGTTCCTCCTCCAAGTACTTCATAGAAGATTTTGAACACAAAGGTAGTGTCCGGCTCTGCAAAATAAGTTTCCACATATTGCCATAGAGAGAATAATATTCACACAAATCTAATCTACTGACGTATTCCGTAGCGTGACATCACACCACGGCCAAGTCTTTATTCAAATCATTTTACTGTCGCACCTCAGCGTGTTTAGCGAGGCAGTTTCCTTGGCACGTCTTGTCAAAGCAGAGATTGTGTCCCCTTATTCCGGGATTCTCATCAATACAAGCGTGGGTAACCCAACCGCGCCCTTGATTACGACGCTTGGGAGATAAGCGAGTTTTACAGGCTGGTGGGGACGCATAGTCGCGTCCGCCCATATAAGGGGATAAGGATCCACCTTTTCATCCATGACTTCTTCCTCCTTTGCCTATCCATTTCCGCGCACTCGAGCTCCAGCGCCCAAGTCCGCACACCCCACCTCAACCTTCTCCGGCCATGTCCGGAGTGGGAGGCAAGTGGATGGTCTCCTTCGTCACGGAGGGACACATCAAAAAACTGAGGAAGGTCGGATACTTGTCTAACGACATTGCGCACCGGCTTCCCGAAGGGGGGCAGCTCATCCCCACCCCTAGGCCCCATGAGAGGGTGGTGTTCCTCCCCCATTTCCTCCGCGGACTGGGCTTATCTCTCCACCCATTTGTCCGGGGGCTCATGTTCTACTATGGCCTGGATTTCCACGATCTGGCCCCGAACTTTGTCCTCAACATCTCGGCGTTTATCGTCATGTGCAAGGCTTTCCTCTGCATCCGCCCCCATTTCGGCCTATGGCTCAAGACTTTCAATGTCAAGCCAAAGGTGGTGCGCGGCACCCAGGCGGAGTGCGGAGGCGCCATGGTGGGCAAGATGCCCAACGTCCTATGGCTTGAGGGCTCCTTCGTGGAGACCCTGAAGGGGTGGCAATTAGGGTGGTTTTACATCACCGAGCCACGCAACCCTGAATGGGTCGCAGCCCCTGAGTTCCGATCCGGACCCCCTACGCGGCTCACCTCCTGGAAAGAGACGGGCCTGTCGTGGGGTAAAAAGGAGAGCTGACCGGACTCCAAACATGCGTCCAAACCCTGGTGGACAAGAAGCTCAAACTTGTCAACGTAGTCTAGGTTATGCTCATCCGACGGATCCTCCTGTGTCAACAACGGGCTATCAACCTGTGGGAGTTCGACCCGGCGCAGCACCGAACTCTGAGCAGGCTCTTCGACACGACGTACGAAGATGCCTGGAAGGTGCTTTTCAAGGGCGCTGAGGCCCCCGCATCCGCTACCGAGGATCGCAGATTCAGCACGCAGCATCACGCTATTGCAGTAAGCTGTTTTTACCTTTTATAGGGTGTTAGTTTTTCATAGTTTGACTCCATGCGGGAGCTAAGCTCCCTTACCTTTGACAGGATTGTCAGGAGACGTCCGGACAGATCAACTGTCCGGCTCCTTTGCCCGAAGGCCCAGCGGACGCTCGCTTGGCAAAGCTGCTGGTTCCGGCACCCTATGTGGTGCCGGAGAAGGAGGCCAAGAAGAAGGCAATGGGGACTCAAAAGAGTGCCCGGCACCTGGAGGTGTCGGGTTCATCATCCGACGACTCCAAGACGCACTCCTCCCGTGAAGACGAGGAGGAGGAAGAGGAGACCTCTCCCCCTCCAGCGGGGGGAGGGAAGAAAAGGAAGGCCGCCCCAACTGGGGAGGCCGAAGGGTCCAAGAAGGGGAAGACCCTTCCTCCGGACTACTCCACCAACGCCAACGACGGCGAAGAGGAGTGGCCGCACAGGGCCAAGCTCCTGGCGAGATCGTAAGTATTCGGACACCAGAGCAATTCATAGTGTTCCTTTCTTGCACAGCTCCTCCTTACGCCGAATATGCCTATGCAGTCCGCCCAAGGCTGGGCTCGACGAATCATCGAGCGGCTCCCTGGATTAGTCGGATGTGAATTCGCTTCCGACGGCTACCTCCCCCCACCCTACGGACGACGCCGAAGTGGCATCCCAACAGGTTCCAAGCCAGGAGGAGGTGGTCTTGGAGGCGCCGCAAGGCGACCTCCCGGACTCCAGGTGTAAAGGGGATAGAACCCCCAAGGGCTCCAAGTCCGGCCTTGAGCCGGACACCACGCCGGAACCTTCAACGGTTCCGGACTCTGGTAGGCAGCCTCCTTCCAAGAGGATCAAGCCTACCGAGCCGGTGACCTCCGTCCAACCGGAGGCACCGGACAATTTGCTAGAGGTGCTTAACGGTGCCTCCATCGACGAGGAGCACCGCACTGCTATGAGTGCGGTGATCCAGAATGTTCAGTCCGCCAAGAGCGGACTGGCTAAAGCCTGTGCCAGCCTTCTAATAGGCTTTGAGGTAAGTAAAGAATATGTAAAAATATTGCCACATAGACAGTAGCCCCTGATGCTCTGTTCGGTGTTCGGAAAGAAAAGCCGAATAGAGGATCTAATAACATTCGCAGGAGTCTAACATAATCAAGTCAATATGCGTATGCAGGATTCGCTGCTGGCCTCCGCCGCACTGACTGCGGAGGTGGATACGCTGAAGCAAAACCTCGCGCGGTCCGAGAACGAGCTCGGCCATGCCAAGAGGCAACTTGAGGAGAAGGAAGGTAAGTAATACCTTGCGCAAATATATAGAGAAGATGTGGTTGCAAAAAATGACAGGATCAACGTGCTATTATAGGGGCCACGACCGAGGTGGCAACCCTTAAGAAAGCGATGTCCGAGGCCGAAAACAGAGCGGCCGCGGAGCGCGCAGAGAGAGGGAAGCAGGAGGCGCGGGGGGAGGAGGTGCAGAAAGAGCTCCAGGCTCTCGTGAAAAAACACGAGAGTTTGGAGCTTGACTCAAAGACGCAAGCGTCCGAGCTTGTGGCAGCCCTCGAAAGCGCGAAGTCTGCCAAGGCTGAAGCCCAGAAAGCCCTCCAAGAAATTGAAGCGATGAAGAAGATAGCGGCGGGTAAGGCATTCATTATGCAAAGCAAGCACGTGAAAGTGAATTACTTGTTACTTACCCGAGTCCGGAGCTCTCCAGGAGCATTCGCAGATTTGCCCTGCAGTGCGTCTGATACCGCCGCCTACTACCGAGCCAAAGAGGGGAGCTCGATGGAGAAGGTGTTCTGGTCTCAGTATGCTAAGGCCGGACACCTGGTGCCTTTGAGCGACCAGCTGAAGCAAATGGTCGAGCTCCACAAGGTGGCCGAACAGGCCATAAAGGGCCTCAAAGTTCGGCTTTGGCCTGGAGAGGCTCTGCCTGGGAGCTACTTCAGACTGGCGAGGCGGCTGGTGGATGCCTGTCCATGGCTTGAAGTGTTGGGGAACGTTGCAGAAAACAAAAAAAATTCCTACGTTTCACCAAGATCAATCTATGGAGTCAACTAGCAACGAGAGGAGAGTGCATCTAGATACCCTTGTAGATCGCGAGCGGAAGCGTTCAAGAGAACGGGGATGATGGAGTCGTACTCGTCGTGATCCAAATCACCGATGACCAAGTGCCGAACGAACGGCACCTCCGCGTTCAACACACGTACGGAGCGGATGACGTCTCCTCCTTCTTGATCCAGCAAGGGGGAAGGAGAAGTTGATGAAGATCCAGCAGCACGACAGCGTGGTGGTGGATGCAGCAGTGATCGCAGCAGGGCTTTGTCGAGCTTCTGCAAGAGGGAGAGGTGTAGTAGGGGAGAGGGAGGCGCCAAGACTTGAGGTGTTACTGCCCTCCCTCACCCCTCCTTTATATAGGCCCCCTAGGGGGGTGCGCCGGCCCTAGGAGATGGGATCTCCTAGGGGTGGCGGCGGCCAAGGGGGTGGAGTACCCCCCAAGGCAAGTGGAGGCGCCCCCTCCCCTAGGGTTCCCAACCCTAGGCGCATGGGGGGCCCAAGGGGGGGCGCACCAGCCCATTATGGGCTGGTTCCCCTTCCCACTTCAGCCCATGGGGCCCTCCGAGATGGGTGGCCCCACCCGGTGGACCCCCGGGACCCATCCGGTGGTCCCGGTACAATATCGGTGATCCCGAAACTTTCCCGATGGCCGAAAGTACACTTCCTATATATAATTCTTCACCTCCGAACAATTCCGGAACTCCTCGTGACGTCCAGGATCTCATCCGGGACTCCGAATAACTTTCGGATTACTGCATACTCATATCTATACAACCCTAGCGTCACCGAACCTTAAGTGTGTAGACCCTACAGGTTCGGGAGACAAGCAGACATGACCGAGATGACTCTCTGGTCAATAACCAACAGCGGGATCTGGATACCCATGTTGGCTCCCACATGCTCCTCGATGATCTCATCGGATGAACCACGATGTTGAGGACCTAATCAATCCTGTACTCAATTCCCTTTGTCAATCGGTATGTTACTTGCCCGAGACTCGATCATCGGTATCCCAATACCTTGTTCAGTCTCGTTACTGGCAAGTCATACCGTAATGCATGATCCCATGATCAACCACTTGATCACACTGAGCTCATTATGATGATGCATTACCGAGTGGGCCCAGAGATACCTCTCCGTCATACGGAGTGACAAATCCCAGTCTCGATTCGTGCCAACCCAACAAACACTTTCGGAGATACCTGTAATGTACCTTTATAGTCACCCAGTTACGTTGTGACGTTTGGCACACCCAAGGCACTCCTGCGGTATCCGGGAGATGCACAATCTCATGGTCTAAGGAAATGATACTTGACATCCAGAAAAGCTACAGCAAATGAACTACACGATCTTTGTGCTATGCTTAGGTTTGGGTCTTGTCCATCACATCATTCTCCTAATGATGTGATCCCGTTATCGATGACATCCCCATGTCCGTAGCCAGGAAACCATGACTATCTGTTGATCAACGAGCTAGTCAACTAGAGGCTCACTAGGGACACATTGTGGTCTATGTATTCACACATGTATTACGATTTCCGGATAATACAATTATAGCATGAATAATAGACAATTATCATGAACAAGGAAATATAATAATCATTTCATTATTGCCTCTAGGGCATATTTCAACAGTCTCCCACTTGCACTAGAGTCAATCATCTAGTTACATTGTGATGAATCGAACACCCATGGAATTCTGGTGTTGATCATGTTTTGCTCTAGGGAGAGGTTTAGTCAACGGATCTGCTACATTCAGGTCCGTATGTACTTTACAAATCTCTATGTCTCCATTTTGAACACTTTCACGAATGGAGTTGAAGCGACGCTTGATATGCCTGGTCTTCCTGTGAAACCTGGGCTCCTTGGCAAGGGCAATAGCTCCAGTGTTGTCATAGAAGAGAGTCATCGGGCCCGACGCATTGGGTATGACTCCTAGGTCGGTAATGAACTCCTTCACCCAGACTGCTCCATGTGCAGCCTCCGAGGCTGCCATGTACTCCGCTTCACATGTAGATCCCGCCACAATGCTTTGCTTGCAACTGCACCAGCTTACTGCCCCACCATTCAAAATATACACGTATCCGGTTTGTGACTTAGAGTCATCTAGATCTGTGTCGAAGCTAGCATCGACGTAACCCTTTACGACGAGCTCTTCGTCACCTCCATAAATGAGAAACATGTCCTTAGTCCTTTTCAGGTACTTCAGGACATTCTTGACCGCTGTCCAGTGTTCCTTGCCGGGATTGCTTTGGTACCTTCCTACCAAACTTACGGCAAGGTTTACATCAGGTCTGGTACATAGCATGGCATATATAATAGACCCTATGGCTGAGGCATAGGGGATGACACTCATCTCTTCTATATATTCTTCCGTGGTCGGACATTGAGCCGAGCTCAATTTCACACCTTGCAACATAGGCAAGAACCCCTTCTTAGACTGATCCATATTGAACTTCTTCAATATCTTATAAAGGTATGTGCTTTGTGAAAGACCTATGAGGCGTCTTGATCTATCTCTATAGATCTTGATGCCTAATATATAAGCAGCTTCTCCAAGGTCCTTCATTGAAAAACTCTTATTCAAGTAGGCCTTAATGCTGTCCAAAAGTTCTATATCATTTCCCATCAAAAGTATGTCATCTACATATAATATGAGAAATGCTACAGAGCTCCCACTCACTTTCTTGTAAACGCAGGCTTCTCCATAAGTCTACATAAACCCAAACGCTTTGATCATCTCATCAAAGCGAATGTTCCAACTCCGAGATGCTTTCACCAGCCCATAAATCGAGCGTTGGAGCTTGCACACCTTGTCAGCATTCTTAGGATCGACAAAACCTTCCGGCTGCATCATATACAATTCTTCCTTAAGGAAACCATTAAGGAATGCCGTTTTGACATCGATTTGCCATATCTCATAATCATAGAATGTGGCAATTGCTAACATGATTCGGACGGACTTCAGCTTCACTACGAGTGAGAAAGTCTCATCGTAGTCAACCCCTTGAACTTGTCGATAACCCTTAGCGACAAGCTGAGCTTTATAGATGGTCACATTACCATCCGCATCTGTCTTCTTCTTAAAGATCCATTTATTTTCTATGGCTCACCGATCAACGGGCAAGTCAGTCAAAAGTCCATACTTTGTTTTCATACATGGATCCTATCTCGGATTTCATGGCTTCCAGCCATTTGTTGGAATCTGGGCCCGCCATCGCTTCTTCATAGTTCGAAGGTTCACCGTTGTCTAACAACATGATTTCCAAGACAGGGTTACCGTACCACTCTAGTGCGGAACGTGTCCTTGTGGACCTACGAAGTTCAGTAGGAGCTTGATCCGAAGTATCTTGATCATCATCATTAACTTCCTCTCTAATCGGTGCAGGAACCACAGGAACATTTTCCTGAGTTGCGCTACTCTTTGCTTCAAGAGGCAGTACTTCATCAAGCTCTACTTTCCTCCCACTTACTTCTTTCGAGAGAAACTCCTTCTCTAGAAAGGATCCATTCTTGGCAACGAAGATCTTGCCTTCGGATCTGAGGTAGAAGGTATACCCAACAGTTTCTTTAGGGTATCCTATGAAGACACATTTTTCCGACTTGGGTTCAAGCTTTTCAGGTTGAAGTTTCTTGACATAAGCATCGCATCCCCAAACTTTTAGAAACGACAGCTTAGGTTTCTTCCCAAACCATAATTCATACGGTGTCGTCTCAACGGATTTCGATGGAGCCCTATTTAAAGTGAATGCGGCAGTCTCTAAAGCATAGCCCCAAAATGATAGCGGTAAATCGGTAAGAGACATCATAGATCGCACCATATCTAATAGAGTGCGATTACGACGTTCGCACACACCATTACGCTGAGGTGTTCCAGGCGGCGTGAGTTGTGAGTGTGTGCCAAATTCGTGACTCAAGTATTCTCCCCCACGATCTGATCGCAAGAACTTGATTTTCCTATCACGTTGATTCTCAACCTCACTCTGAAATTCCTTGAACTTTTCAAAGGTCTCAGACTTGTGTTTCATTAAATAGACATACCCATATCTACTCAAGTCATCAGTGAGGGTGAGAACATAACGATAGCCACCACGAGCCTCAACACACTAATTGGACCGCACACATCAGTATGTATGATTTCCAATAAGTTGGTTGCTCGCTCCATTGTTCCTGAGAACAGAGTCTTGGTCATTTTACCCATGAGGCATGGTTCGCACGTGTCAAATGATTCATAATCAAGAGACTCTAAAAGTCCATCTGCATGGAGCTTCTTCATGCGTTTGACACCTATGTGACCAAGGCGGCAGTGCCACAAGTATGTGGGACTATCATTATCAATCTTACATCTTTGGGTATTCACACTATGAATATGTGTAGCAATACGCTTGAGATTCATTAAGAATAAACCATTCACCATCGGAGCATGACCATAAAACATATCTCTCATATAAATAGAACAACCATTATTCTCGGATTTAAATGAGTAGCCATCTCGAATTAAACGAGATCCGGATACAATGTTCATGCTCAAAGCTGCACTAAATAACAATTATTGAGGTTTAAAACTAATCCCGTAGGTAAATGTAGAGGTAGCGTGCCGATGGCGATCACATCGACCTTGGAACCATTCCCGACGCGCATCGTCACCTCGTCCTTCACCAGTCTACGCTTATTCCGCAGCTCCTGCTTTGAGTTACAAATGTGAGCAACCGCACCGGTATCAAATACCCAGGAGCTACTACGAGTACTGGTAAGGTACACATCAATTACATGTATATCACATATACCTTTCGTGATGCCGGCCTTCTTGTCCGCTAATTATTTGGGGCAGTTCCGCTTCCAGTGACCCCTTCCCTTGCAATAAAAAACACTCAGTCTCGGGCTTGGGTCCATTCTTTGGCTTCTTCCCGGCAGCTTGCTTACCAGGCGCGGCAACTCCCTTGCCGTCCTTCTTGAAGTTCTTCTTACCCTTGCCTTTCTTGAACTTAGTGGTTTTATTCACCATCAACACTTGATGTTCCTTTTTGACTTCTACCTCTGCTGATTTTAGCATTGAATATACCTCAGGAATGGTCTTTTCCATCCCCTGCATATTGAAGTTCATCACAAAGCTCTTGTAGCTCGGTGGAAGCGACTGAAGGATTCTGTCAATGACCGCGTCATCCGGGAGATTAACTCCCAGCTGAGTCAAGCGGTCATGCAACCCAGACATTCTGAGTATGTGCTCACTAAAAGAACTATTTTCCTCCATCTTACAGCTGAAGAACTTGTCGGAGACTTCATATCTCTCGACCCGGGCATGAGCTTGGAAAACCATTTTCAGCTCTTCGAACAACTCATATGCTCTGTGTCGCTCAAAACGCTTTTGGAGCCCCGGTTCTAAGCTGTAAAGCATGCCGCACTGAACGAGGGAGTAATCATCAGCACGTGTCTGCCAAGCGTTCATAACGTCTTGTTCTGCAGGGAAAGACGGTGCTTCACCTAGCGGTGCTCGTAGGACATAATCTTTCTTGGCAGCTATGAGGATGATCCTCAGGTTCCGGACCCAGTCCGTATAGTTGCTGCCATCGTCTTTCAGCTTGGTTTTCTCTAGGAACGCGTTGAAGTTGAGGACAACGTTGGCCATTTGATCTACAAGACATATTATAAAGATTTTAGACTAAGTTCATGATAATTAAGTTCATCTAATCAAATTATTTAATGAACTCCCACTCAGATAGACATCCCTCCAATCATCTAAGTATAACATAATCCAAGTTAACTAGGCCGTGTCTGATCATCACGTGAGACGGACTAGTCAACATCGGTGAACATATTCATGTTGATCATATCTTCTATACGACTCATGCTCGACCTTTCGGTCTTCTGTGTTCCGAGGCCATGTCTGTACATGCTAGGCTCGTCAAGTCAACCTAAGTGTTTGCACGTGTAAATCTGTCTTACACTCGTTGTATGTGAACGTTGGAATCTATCACACCCGATCATCACGTGGTGCTTCGAAACAACAAACTGTCGCAACGGCGCACAGTTAGGGGGAACACTTTCTTGAAATTATTATGAGGGATCATCTTATTTACTACCGTCGTTCTATGTAAACAAGATGCAAAAACATGATAAACATCACATGCAATCAAATAATAGTGACATGATATGGCCAATATCATATAGCTCCTTTGATCTCCATCTTCGGGCTCCATGATCATCTTGTCACCGGCATGACACCATGATCTCCATCATCGTGTCTCCATGAAGTTGCTCGCCAACTATTACTTCTACTACTATGGCTAACACATTTAGCAATAAAGTAAAGTAATTTACATGGTGTTTCTCAATGACACGCAGGTCATACAAAAATAAAGACAACTGCTATGGCTCCTGCCAGTTGTCATACTCATCAACATGCAAGTCGTGATTCCTATTACAAGAACATGATCTCATACATCACATATATATCATTCATCATTCATCACAACTTTGGCCATATCACATCACATGACACTTGCTGCAAAAAACAAGTTAGACGTCCTCTAATTGTTGTTGCAAGTTTTACGTGGCTGCAATAGGGTTCTAGCAAGAACGTTTTCTTACCTACGCCAAAACCACAACGTGAATTGCCAATTTCTAGTTACCCTTCATAAGGACCATGTTCATCGAACCCGATCCGACTAAAGTGGGAGAGACAAACACCCGCCAGCCACCTTATGCAACTAGTGCATGTCAGTCGGTGGAACCGGTCTCACGTAAGCGTACGTGCAAGGTTGGTCCGGGCCGCTTCATCCCACGATGCCACCCACAACTACTTTGTGTTCTACTCGTGCATAGTAACTACACATAGACCTAGCTCATGATGCCACTGTTGGGGAACGTTGCAGAAAACAAAAAAAATTCCTACGTTTCACCAAGATCAATCTATGGAGTCAACTAGCAACGAGAGGAGAGTGCATCTACATACCCTTGTAGATCGCGAGCGGAAGCGTTCAAGAGAACGGGGATGAGGGAGTCGTACTCGCCGTGATCCAAATCACCGATGACCAAGTGTCGAACGGACGACACCTCCGCGTTCAACACATGTATGGAGCGGATGACGTCTCCTCCTTCTTGATCCAGCAAGGGGGAAGGAGAGGTTGATGGAGATCCAGCAGCACAACGGTGTGGTGGTGGATGCAGCAGTGATCGCAGCAGGGCTTCGCCGAGCTTCTGCGAGAGGGAGAGGTGTAGCAGGGGAGAGGGAGGCGCCAAGACTTGAGGTGTTGCTGCCCTCCCTCCCCCTCCTTTATATAGGCCTCCTAGGGGGGTGCGCCGGCCCTAGGAGATGGGATCTCCTAGGGGGGCGGCCGCCAAGGGGGTGGAGTACCCCCAAAGGTAAGTGGAGGCGCCCCCTCCCCTAGGGTTCCCAACCCTAGGCGCATGGGGGGCAAGGGGGGGGGGGGCGCACCAGCCCACTATGGACTGGTTCCCCTCCCAACTTCAGCCCATGGGGCCCTCCGGGATGGGTGGCCCCACCCGTGGACCCCCGGGACCCATCCGGTGGTCCCGGTACAATACCGGTGACCCCGAAACTTTCCCGATGGCCGAAACTACACTTCCTATATATAATTCTTCACCTCCGGACAATTCTGGAACTCCTCGTGATGTCCAAGATCTCATCCGGGACTCCGAACAACTTTCGGATTACTGCATACTCATATCTATACAACCCTAGCGTCACCGAACCTTAAGTGTGTAGACCCTATGGGTTCGGGAGACAAGCAGACATGACCGAGACGACTCTCTGGTCAATAACCGATAGCGGGATCTGGATACCCATGTTGGCTCCCACATGCTCCTCGATGATCTCATCGGATGAACCACGATGTCGAGGACCTAATCAATCCCGTACTCAATTCCCTTTGTCAATCGGTATGTTACTTGCCTGAGACTCGATCGTCGGTATCCCAATACCTTGTTCAGTCTCATTATCAGCAAGTCACTTTCGTACCATAATGCATGATCCCGTGATCAACCACTTGATCACATTGAGCTCATTATGATGATGCATTACCGAGTGGGCCCAGAGATACCTCTCCGTCATATGGAGTGACAAATCCCAGTCTCGATTCGTGCCAACCCAACAGACACTTTCGGAGATACCTGTAATGTACCTTTATAGTCACCCAGTTACGTTGTGACGTTTGGCACACCCAAGGCACTCCTACGGTATCCGGGAGTTGCACAATCTCATGGTCTAAGGAAATGATACTTGACATCCAGAAAAGCTACAGCAAACGAACTACACGATCTTTGTGCTATGCTTAGGTTTAGGTATTGTCCATCACATCATTCTCCTAATGATGTGATCCCGTTATTGATGACATCCCCATGTCCATAGCCAGGAAACCATGACTATCTGTTGATCAACGAGCTAGTCAACTAGAGGCTCACTAGGGACACATTGTGGTCTATGTATTCACACATGTATTATGATTTCTGGATAATACAATTATAGCATGAATAATAGACAATTATCATGAACAAGGAAATATAATAATCATTTCATTATTGCCTCTAGGGCATATTTCCAACATGGAGTAATCAAGCGCTCCTTCTGCATCGAAGGTGCCCGTAGGGCGCTTGCCCGTGCTAAAGTGCACTGGGGCAAGATGGATGCGGAGAAGCTGGTGAAGGACGGGCCGCCGTCGGGCAAGGAGCATCGCGTCCCGGAAGCGTATTATGAGAGCGTCCTAAAGGGTGCCCGCCTTATAGCGGATGAATGCCCCAAAGATGTAATTTTTGAGTAAACTCGCATTTGTGATCCTGTACGCTGAAAACTTGTTCATATGCGCTAAGCAACGCTTTTGAATTTAAAATATTACCTTCTGTGCGGCCGTTTATCAAATTTGAGAGATGGCTAGTCGTCGGCTTCTGCCCCCATGCCACGAGTGCTGGGGTGTTCGGGATAAACATGAGCGCTCTTTTTCCCATTCTTGGGTCCTTCGAGGGAGGCGCTCAACACAACGAACAAGGCAATCGGACTATAATGCTTGAACACTCTCACTTAGCCATAGAATTCTATAATTTTAAATTTCGGCGAAGCCCCTAGTGTTCGGAAGACCGAGTTCGGGGCGCTATCCACGCCTAGGCCGGACAAAGCCGACTCCTCGCTCTAAGCGGCATAAGTCTTTAGGGACTCGAAAACCTCTTGAACAGCGACCAGCTCTCGCCTCATCATGACGGTCAGTTTTAGCTTTCTCTACTGAGGTGTTTAGCCCAGCTCAACTGGGGCACAATCGCAGTAGTTCTCCTAGTGCTACCTTAGCCGATATAACGGAACATAAGGTACCAAAAGATAGGAGCCGGGCAAACCCAACTATTGACCCAAGACATGATTCGGAGCCGATGCATATAATGCTATAAGTTCGGGGTGCCGCACTTGTGAAAGTGTTCGGACTTCTCACACCGTATTGTGGGGTACTTAAGCCCCTGGCGTATTGGCCATACCAAAGTGTACGGGTGCAACATGTCATTAATGAACATATATTCATAAAAAAGAGTAATGCAATAATAGACGGAAGCTATGCATTGTTTATTTTAAAAAAGCTGCGATCAAAGCAGAATGATACAAATAGTGCAATAAGCAAAAGATGGGACTATTAACATGTCCTTTCCAAGGGCGAGCTACGGAATGGTATGTGAAACAGGTATACTGCTTGTTATAGAGACGACCTTAGAGTTCCATAGTGTGGCGTAGCCTTCTGCTTCCCTGGTTGTATCGTTTGTGCGGCAATTTTTACTGCCGGACAAGCCTTCCGAAGAATGGAGTCCTGAAAATAAGAGAAAATTAAGAAATCGGCAGACCCTAGTGCGGTTTAAGCCACGTTTCGGGCTTGCCGTGATGGTGCCCCTCCCCCTGTGCCCATGGTATTTCCAGAGCGTAGTTATGTACGCGCAACACTGGTTTTGCTAGTTCGCGAGGGCTGGGGTTGGGGCCGCATTGCTATGCTTGCTCGGAACGTGCGAGGCGGTCTTGTTGTAGGTTACTCCGGGCATGATTGACAGTGTCCAGATGTTTAATGGCCGGACTGGAGAATTGCCTTGAGAGGCTTCTTTGTACTTCCGCTGTGATAGCCGCCGTATGCTCCTCTGTTCGGAGAGAGCATTCGGTGTTTCCATTGACCGTGATGACTCCTCGAGGGCCTGGCATCTTGAGCTTGAGGTATGCGTAGTGCGGCACCGGATTGAACTTGGCAAATGCGGTTCGCCCGAGCAGTGCATGATAGCCACTGTGGAACGGGACTATGTCGAAGATTAACTCCTCGCTTCGGAAATTATCCGGGGATCCGAAGACCACTTCAAGTGTAACTGAGCTTGTACAGTTGGCCTCTACACCTGGTATGACGCCTTTAAAGGTTGTTTTAGTGGGTTTAATCCTCGAGGGATCGATGCCCATTTTCCGCACTGTATCCTGGTAAAGTAGGTTCAGGCTGCTGCCGCCGTCCATAAGGACTCTAGTGAGGTGAAATCCATCAATAATTGGGTCTAGAACCAATGCGGCGAATCCGCCATGACGGATGCTAGTGGGGTGGTCCCTTCGATCAAAAGTGATCGGGCAGGAAGACCATAGGTTGAACTTTGGGGCGACTGGCTCCATCGCGTATACGTCCCTTAGCGCACGCTTCCGCTCCCTCTTGGGGACGTGGGTTGCGTATATCATGTTCACCGCCCGCACTTGTGGGGGAAAACCTTTCTGTCCACTATTGTTCGGCGGCTGGGGCTCCTCCTCGTCATCGCTATGCAGCCCCTTGTCTCTGCTTTCGGCATTTAACTTGCTTGCCTGCTTGAACACCCAACAATCCTTGTTGGTGTGATTGGCTGGTTTTTCGGGGGTGCCATGTATCTAGCATGAGCGGTCGAGTATTCAGTCCAAACTGGACGGGCCCGGAGTATTTCTTTTGAATGGATGTTTCCGTTGACCGGGTTTAGAGCCTCTGAATCCAGCATTAACTCCCGTATCCTAAGTATTGTCGCCGTTAATGCGGCGCTTTTGCTTGTTGCGACGCGACCTGCCACTGCTGTCCTTGGTATCCGAATTACCAGGGCTCTTAGTCATGTTATTGCTATGAGCTAGCCAGCTGTCTTCTCCCGCGCAAAAGCGGGTCATAAGGTTGGTGAGGGCTGCCATTGGTTTTGACTTTTCCTGTCCTAGGTGCCGTGCAAGCCACTCGTCGCGGATGTTATGCTTGAAGGCTGCTAGGGCCTCTGCGTCTGGACAGTCGACGATTTGATTTTTCTTGGTTAGGAACCGTGTCCAGAATTGTCTGGCCGATTCCTCTGGCTGCTGAATTATGTGGCTAAGGTCATCGGCGTCTGGTGGTCGCACATAAGTGCCCTGGAAATTGTCGAGGAGTGCGGTTTCTAGGTCCTCCCAACAACCAATTGATTCTGCTGGCAAGCTGTTAAGCCAATGCCGAGCTGGTCCTTTAAGCTTGAGTGGGAGGTATTTGATGGCGTGTAGGTCATCACCACGGGCCATGTGGATATGAAGGAGATAGTCCTCGATCCATACCGCAGGATCTGTTGTGCCATCGTATGATTCGATGTTCACGGGTTTGAAACCCTCGAGGATTTGATGATCCATTACTTCATCTGTGAAGCATAGTGGGTGTGCGGCGCCTCTGTATTGGGCTATATCACGATGCATCTCAAATGAGCTTTGTCTACTGTGTTCGGCCCGGCCGGATTTACTGTATCCGGAGTGACGATTACCGTCTCGTGCCGTAGGGTGCCCATGCGATCCGTAGATCGTTCTTGTTTGCCTTACCTTGTCCTCCAATATATCTCGCAGGTCTGGCGCATTTTCCCGTGCCTTGGTATTTTTTGAGCTGCGCCGGGGTGCAGCTTGAGTGGAGGGCCGAGAGACCTCTCTGTCGCGGCCACGGGGTGGCCGATCGGCCGCATCATGCGCTGGTGATGTAGGTTTAGGTGCTTCCTCCTCTAATCGGGGTAGCAACCTGCGCTTTGGGTAGCTCTTGGAGGGGCGTTCGAGTTCATACTCTTTGGCCGCAAGGACTTCAGTCCATCTGTCGACTAGCAAATCTTGATCAGCTCTAAGTTGTTGCTGTTTTTTCGTGAGGCTGCTCGCCATGGCCATAAGCCTGCGTTTGAAACGCTCTTGTTCGATGGGATCCTCCGGCATGACAAATTTGTCGTCGTCGAGGCTTGCCCCCTCTTCGGAGGGAGGCATATAATTATCGTCCTTGACCTCTCTGTCTGCCGCTCTCTCATGAGGGCTGGCTTCTCCATCTTCCTGTGCTGAATCTTGCTGGAGGTGGTTGTCTTCGGCACTGTCTGGGGTGTTATTATCTCCTGTACCGGAATCACCGTTTTTGCTTTGGCGGGATTTAGAGCGGCGCCGCTGACGCTGGCGCTTAGGCTGCTTCTTGGAGGGGTCATCCTCCGTTGTTCCATCGCCATTGCCTTCTTTTGGGGTGTCCACCATGTATATATCATATGACGAGGTGGCTTTCCAGTGCCCTATAGGCGCTGGTTCTTGATCGTCTCCTGCATCGGCGTCCATACCGTCGATGTCTTCGGAGTCGAAGTCGAGCATGTCGGTTAAATCATCGATTGTGGCTATGAAGTGGGTGGTGGGTGGGCTTTGAATTTCTTCATCATCCGCATCCCAACCTTGCTGACCATAGTCCGGCCAGGGCTCTCCTGATAAAGAGAGAGACTTTAGTGAATTTAGAATATCACCGAAGGGCGAGTGCTGAAATATGTCCGCGGCAGTGAACTCCATGATCGGCGCCCAATCGGGTTCGATCGGTAGGGGCGCGGAGGGCTCGGAGTCTGGAGAGGAGTCCGGCTCCTTGGAGTCACGGGCTTCGCAGAGAATAGGGCTGGTGTTCGGCTCGATCGCCGTAGAGATTGCAGCCCCCGAGGCGGTGTCCAACCACCCATCCTCGATTGGCGCAGTTGGCTCCGAATTAAGGGTCGGAGCTGATGTAGGTGCGGCCTCCAGGGCACTGTTCGGCGGCAGAGCTAGATCATGCCCATCGTGACTGTGCGGCGCGCTCGACTGCAGCTCGAACCCGTCGAAGATCAAGTCTCCGCGGAGGTCGGCCGTGTAGCTCAAACTTCCAAATCTGACCTGATGGCCAGGGGCATAGCTTTCGATCAGCTCCAGATGGCCAAGCGAATTGGCCCGTAGTGCAAAGCTGCCGAATACGAAGATCTGTCCGGGGAGGAAGGTCTCACCCTGGATCGCATCGCTGTTGATGATCGGAGAAGCCATCGGGCCTAAAAGTGACGACACAGAGGAACTCTCATTGAAAGCACCAATGTCGGTGTCAAAACCGGCGGATCTCGGGTAGGGGGTCCTGAACTGTGCGTCTAGGTGGATGGTAACAGGAGACAAGGGACACGATGTTTTTACCCAGGTTCGGGCCCTCTCGATGGAGGTAAAACCCTACTCCTGCTTGATTAATATTGATGATATGGGTAGTACAAGAGTAGATCTACCACGAGATCAAGGAGGCTAAACCCTAGAAGCTAGCCTATGGTATGATTGTTGTTCATCCTACGGACTAAAACCCTCCGGTTTATATAGACACCGGAGATGGCTAGGGTTACATAGAGTCGGTTACAATGGTAGGAGATCTACATATCCGTATCGCCAAGCTTGCCTTCCACGCCAAGGAAAGTCCCTTCCGGACACGGGATGAAGTCTTCAATCTTGTATCTTCATAGTCCAGGAGTCCGGCCGAAGGTATAGTCCGGCTATCCGGACACCCCCTAATCCAGGACTCCCTCAACTATTCTCCTCCATCGTGCAGCTATAGAACTTATTGGAGACTTCATATCTCTCAATCCGGGCATTTGCTTGAAATATTAACTTCAACTCCTGGAACATCTCATATGCTCCATGACGTTCAAAACATCGTTGAAGTCCCGGCTCTAGGGGAGTAGTTTCAATGGTAAACATCACTATGTTGATCATATCTACTATATGGTTCACGCTCGACCTTTCGGTCTCAGTGTTCCGAGGCCATATCTGCATATGCTAGGCTCGTCAAGTTTAACCTGAGTATTCCGCATGTGCAAATGTTTTGCACCCGTTGTATTTGAACGTAGAGCCTATCACACCCGATCATTCTGTGGTGTCTCAGCATGAAGAACTTTCACAACAGTGCATACTCAGGGAGAACAATTATACCTTGATAATTTAGTGAGAGATCATCTTATAATGCTACCATCAATCAAAGCAAGATAAGATGCATAAAAGATAAACATCACATGCAATCAATATAAGTGATATGATATGGCCATCATCATCTTGTGCTTGTGATCTTCATCTCCGAAGCACCGTCATGATCACCATTGTCACCGGCGCGACACTTCGATCTCCATCGTAGCATTGTTGTCGTCTCGCCAACTTATGCTTGTACGACTATCGCTACCGCTTAGTGATAAAGTAAAGCATTATAGGGCGATTGCATTGCATACAATAAAGTGACAACCATATGGCTCCTGCCAGTTGCCTATAACTTGGTTACAAAACATGATCATCTCATACAATAAAATATAGCATCATGCCTTGACCATATCACATCACAACATGCCCTGCAAAAACAAGTTAGACATCCTCTACTTTGTTGTTGCAAGTTTTATGTGGTTGCTACGGGCTGAGCAAGAACTGTTCTCACCTACGCATCAAAACCACAATGATAGTTTGTCAAGTTAGTTTTGTTTTAACCTTCTCAAGGACTGGGCGTAGCCACACTCGGTTCAACTAAAGTTGGAGAAACTGACACCCGCTAGCCACCTGTGTGCAAAGCACGTCGGTAGAACCAGTCTCGCGTAAGCATACGCGTAATGTCGGTTCGGGCCGCTTCATCCAACAATACCGCCAAACCAAAGTATGATATGCTGATAAGCAGTATGACTTGTATTGCCCACAACTCACTTGTGTTCTACTCGTGAATATAACATCAACGCATAAAAACTGGCTCGGATGCCACTGTTGGGGAACGTAGTAATTTCAAAAAAAATCCTACGCACACGCAAGGTCATGGTGATGCATAGCAACGAGAGGGGAAAGTGTGTCCGCGTACCCTCGTAGACCGAAAGTGAAAGTGTTAGCACAACGTGGTTGATGTAGTCATACGTCTTCACGATCCGGCCGATCAAGCACCGAACGCACGACACCTTCGAGTTCTACACACGTTCAACTCGATGACGTCCCTCGAACTCCGATCCAGCCGAGCTTTGAGGGAGAGTTCCGTCAGCACGACGGCATCGTGACGATGATGATGTTCTACCGATGCAAGGCTTCTCCTAAGCACCACTAGGATATGACCGAGGTGGATTATGGTGGAGGGGCGCACCGCACACGGCTAAAAGATCTAAGAGATCAATTGTTGTGTCTATGGGGTGCCCCCCTCCATATATAAAGGGGGGAGGAGGAGGGGGCCGTCCAAGAGGAGGAGGCGCGCCCAAGGGGGGGCAATCCTACTCCAAGTAGGTTTTCCCCCCCTTTCCTATTCCAACTAGGAGAAGGGGGAGGAGGAGGTGGAGAGAAGGAAGGAGAAGGGGGGCCGCCACCCCCTTCCCTTTCCAAATTCGGATTGGGGCAAGGGCAGCCGCGCGCCACCTCTTGCTGCCTCTCCTCTTCCACCACTTTGGACCCATGAGGCCCAATAACCCCCGAGAGGGTTCCGGTAACCCCCCGGTACTCCGCTATACATCCGATAACCCCCGGAACCATTCCGGTGTCCGAATATAGTCGTCCAATATATCAATCTTCATGTCTCGACCATTTCGAGACTCCTCGTCATGTCCGTGATCACATGCAGGACTCCGAACTACCTTCGGTACATAAAAACACATAAACTCATAATATAACCGTCATCGAACTTTAAGCATGCGGACCCTACGGGTTCAAGAACTATGTAGACATGACCGAGACACGTCTCGGGTCAATAACCAATAGCGGAACCTGGATGCTCATATTGTCTCCTATATATTCTACGAAGATCTTTATCGGTCAAACCACATAACAACATACGTTGTTCCTTTTGTCATCGGTATGTTACTTGCCCAAGATTCGATAGTCGGTATCTCAATACCTAGTTCAATCTCGTTACTGGCAAGTCTCTTTACTCGTTCCGTAATACATCATCCCGCAACTAACTCATTAGTTGCAATGCTTGCAAGGCTTAAGTGATGTGTATTACCGAGTGGGCCCTGAGATACCTCTCCAACAATCGGAATGACAAATCCTAATCTCGAAATATGCCAACCCAACAAGTACCTTTGGTGACACCTGTAGAGCACCTTTATAATCACCCAGTTATGTTGTGACGTTTGGTAGCACACAAAGTGTTCCTTCGGTAAACAGGGGTTGCATAATCTCATAGTCATAGGAACATGTATAAGTCATGAAGAAAGCAATAGCAACAAATTAAACAATCAAGTGCTAAGCTAACAGAATGGGTCAAGTCAATCACATCATTCTCCTAATGATGTGATCCCATTAATCAAATGACAACTCATGTCTATGGCTAGGAAACATAACCATCTTTGATTAATGATCTAGTCTAGTAGAGGCATACTAGTGACACTTTGTTTGTCTATGTATTTACACATGTATCATGTTTCCAGTTAATACAATTCTAGCATGAATAATAAAAATTTATCATGATATAAGGAAATAAATAATAACTTTATTATTGCCTCTAGGGCATATTTCCTTCAAGCGGTTCTTTCTTTGCACTCATCAATGAAAATTCTCATGGCTTTGAGGGACTCATTGATATCATGCTTAGGTGGAATAGATCTAAGTTTCAAAGAATCAACATCAATAGAAATTCTATCCACGTTCCTAGCCAGCTCATCAATCTTAAGCAATTTTTCTTCAAGCAAAGCATTGAAATTCTTTTGCGAATTCATAAATTCTTCAAAACTAGTCTCAAAATCAGAGGGAATCTTATTAAAATTTCCATAAGAGTTTTTGTAGGAATTACCATAATTATTAGAGGAATTACTAGGAAACGACCTAGAATTAAAATTTCCTCTATATGCATTGTTACCAAAATTGTTCCTACCAACAAAATTCACATCCATAGATTCATTATTACTCTGAATCAAAGTGGACAAAGGCATATCATTAGGATCAGAAGAAACACTCTTATGAGCAAAAAAAATCATAAGCTCATCCATCTTTCCACTCAAAACATTAATCTCTTCAATAGCATGAACCTTTTTACTAGTGGATCTTTTGGTG
The DNA here is from genome assembly GCF_018294505.1 of Triticum aestivum. Classification (NCBI taxonomy): domain Eukaryota; kingdom Viridiplantae; phylum Streptophyta; class Magnoliopsida; order Poales; family Poaceae; genus Triticum; species Triticum aestivum. Next base: position 376,588,801 of record NC_057794.1, read on the forward strand.
TGCCATTGAGAATAATTAACCATAATATTATCTAGGAGTTTAGTAGCTTCTCCTAAAGTGATTTCCATAAAAGTGCCTCCCGAGGCCGAATCTAAAAGATTTCTAGAAGCAAAATTCAATCCAGCATAAAAAATTTGTATAATCATCCATAAATTCAAACCATGTGTAGGGTAATTACGTATCATTAATTTCATCCTCTCCCACACTTGTGCAACATGCTCATGATCAAGTTGTTTAAAATTCATAATATCGTTTCTAAGATAGATGATCTTAGAGGGAGGAAAATACTTAGAGATAAAAAGCATCTTTGCACTTATTCCATGAATCAATACTATTTTTAGGCAAAGAAGAGAACCAAGTTTTAGCACGATCTCTAAGTGAAAACGAAAATAGCTTCAGTTTAACAATATTATTATCCACATCTTTCTTCTTTTGCATATCACACAAATCAATGAAGTTGTTTTCATGGGTAGCGGCATCTTCACTAGGAAGGCCAGAAAATTGATCTTTCATAACAAGATTCAACAAAGCAGTATTGACTTCACAAGATTCAGCATCGGTAGTAGGAGCAATTGGAATGCTAGTAAAATCATTATTGTTGGTATTGGAAATGTCACATAATTTGGTATTATCTTGGGCCATCGTGACAAACAATCAATTCAACACGCAAGCAAACAAGAGGCAAGCGAAAAGAGACGAACGAAAAAAGGGCGAATAAAACGGCAAAGGTGAAGTGGGGGAGAGGAAAACGAGAGGCAAATGGCAAATAATGTAATGCGAGGGATAAGAATTTGTGATGGGTACTTGGTATGTCTTGACTTGAGCATAGATCTCCCCGGCAACGGCGCCAGAAATGGCTAGTTGACGGGAGATCAAATCTTGACTTGACTTGGTGCAAATCTCCCCGGCAACGGCGCCAGAAATCCTTCTTGCTACTTATTGAGCATGTGTTGGTTTTCCCTTGAAGAGGAAAGGGTGATGCAGCAAAGTCGCGTAAGTATTTCCCTCAGTTTTCAAGAACCAAGGTATCAATCCAGTAGGAGACTACACGCAAGTCACCTAGTACCTGCACAAAAAAATAAGAACCTTGCAACCAACGCGATAAAGGGGTTGTTAATCCCTTCACAACCACTTGCAAAAGTGAGATATGATAAAGATAATAAGATAAATATTTTTGGTATTTTTGTTGTATAGATTGGAAAGTAAAAATTGCAAAATAAATAGTAAACTAGAATTGTAGATCGGAAACTTATATGATGTAAAGTAGACCCGGGGGCCATAGGTTTCACTAGTGGCTTCTCTCTAGATAGCAAATATTACGGTGGGTGAACAAATTACGCAAAAGCACATAGTTATGAGAATATCTAGGCATGATCATAAACATAGGCATCATGTCCGTTTCTAGTAGACAGAAATGATTCTACATCTACTACTATTACTCCACACATCGACCGCTATCCAGCATGCATCTAGAGTATTAAGTTCATAAGCACAGAGTAACGCATTAGGAAAGATGACATGATGTAGAGGGATAAACTCAAGCAATATGATATAAACCCCATCTTTTTATCCTTGATAGCAAAAATACAATATGTGTCGGTTCCTTTTCTGTCACTGGGATCGAGCACCGCAAGATTGAACCCAAAGCTAAGCACTTATCCCATTGCAAGAAAGATCAATCTAGTAGGCCAAACCAAACTGATAATTCGAAGAGACTTGCAAAGATATCAAATCATGCATATAAGAATTCAGAGAATAATCAAATAATGTTCATAGATAAACTTGATCATAAACCCACAATTCATCGGATCTCGGCAAACACGCCGCAAAAAGTATTACATCGAATAGATCTCCAAGAACATCGAGGATAACTTTGTATTGAGAACCAAAGAGAGAGAAGAAGCCATCTAGCTAATAACTATGGACCCGAAGGTATGTGGTAAACTACTCACACATCATCGAAGAGGTGTTGATGTAGAAGCCCTCCGTGATCGAATCCCCCTCCGGCAGATCACCGAAAATGGTCCCTAGATGGGATCTCACGGGTACAGAAGGTTGCGACAGTGGAAAAGTGATTTCGTGGCTCCCCTGGATGTTTTCAGGGTATAAGAGTATATATAGGCGAAAGAAGTAGGTCGGTGGAGCTACGAGGGGCCCACGAGGGTGGGGGCGTGCCTGCCCCCCTGGGCATGCCGCCCTACCTCGTGGACGCCTCGTTGCTTCCTCGACCTCCACTCCAAGTCTCCTGGATTGCGTTTGTTCCAATAAAAGATCCTCACGAAGGTTTCATTCCGTTTGATATTCCTTTTCTGCGAAACACTAAAATAGGCAAAAAAACAGCAATTTGCACTGGCCTTCGGTTAATAGGTTAGTCCCAAAAATAATATAAAAGTGCATATTAAAGCCCATTAAACATCCAAAACAGATAATATAATAGCATGGAACAATCAAAAATTATAGATACATTGGAGACGTATCAGTATGTTGTCATAACGGTTCGACCGATAAAGATCTTCATAGAATATGTAGGAGCCAATATGGGCATCCAGGTTCCGCTGTTGGTTATTGACTAGAGAGGTGTCTCGGTCATGTCTACATAGTTCTCGAACCCGTAGGGTCCGCACGCTTAACGTTCGTTGACGATATAGTATTATATGAGTTATGTATTGATATGTCCATTTTGCATCATGCTTTTATATCAATATTTATTGCATTATGGGTTGTTATTACACATTATGTCACAATAGTTATGCCTATTCTCTCTTATTTTACAAGGTTTACATAAAGAGGGAGAATGCTGGCAGCTGGAATTCTGGGCTGGAAAAGGAGCAAATATTAGAGACCTATTCTGTACAGCTCCAAAAGTCCTGAAACTTCACGGAAGCTATTTCCAGAATATATAAAAAATACTAAGCGCAAGAAGTACTGGAGGGGGCCACCCACCAGCCACGAGGGTGGGGGCGCGCCCTACACTCCTGGGTGCGACCCCCTACCTCATGGGCCCCCCGGTGGCCCTCCGATGCCCATCTTCTGCTATATGGAGTCTTTCGTCGAGGAAAAATCATAAGCAAGCTTTTGGGACGAGATTTCGCCGCCATGAGGAGGAACCTTGGCGGTACCAATCTAGGGCTCCGGCGGAGCTGTTCTGTTGGGGAAACCTCCCTCCGAGAGGGGGAAATCATTACCATCGTCATCACCAACGATCCTCTCATCGGGAGGGGGTCAATCTCCATCAAAATCTTCACCAGCACCATCTCATCTTGAACCCTAGTTCATCTCTTGTATCCAAACCTCAGATTGGTACATGTGGGTTAGTGTTGATTACTCCTTGTAGTTGATGCTAGTTGGTTTACTTGGTGGAAGATCATATGTTCAGATCCATTATGCATATTAATACCCCTCTGATTATGAACATGAATATGCTTTGTGATTAGTTACGTTTGTTCCTGAGGACATTGGAGAAGTCTTGCTATTAGTAGTCATGTGAATTTGGTATTCGTTCGATATTTTGATGAGATGTATGTTATCATCCCTCTAGTGGTGTCATGTGAACGTCGACTACATGACACTTCACCATTGTTTGGGCCTAGAGGGAGGCATTGGGAAGTAATAGTAGATGATGGGTTGCTGGAGTGACAGAAGCTTAAATCCTAGTTTATGCGTTGCTTCGTAAGGGGCTGATTTGGATCCATATGTTTCATGCTATGGTTAAGTTTACCTTAATACTTCTGTTGTAGTTGTGGATGCTTGCAATGGGGGTTAATCATAAGTGGGATGCTTGTACAAGTAAGGACAACACCCAAGCACTGGTCCACCCACATATCAAATTATTAAAGTACCAAACGTGAATCATATGAACATGATGAAAACTAGCTTGACGATAATTCCCATGTGTCCTCGGTAGCGCTTTCCTTCATATAAGAGTTTCTCAGGCTTGTCCTTTGCTATAAAAAGGATTGGGCCATCTTGCTGCACTTTATTTACACTTGTTACTTGTTACTCATTACCAATTACCTTATCACAAAACTATCTATTACCGATAATTTCAGTGCTTGCAGAGAATACCTTGCTGAAAACCGCTTATCATTTCCTTCTGCTCCTCGTTGGGTTTGACACTCTTACTTATCGAAAGGACTATGATAGATCCCCTATACTTGTGGGTCATCAAGACTCTTTTCTGGTGTCGTTGCCAGGGAGTGAAGAGCCTTTGGTAGGTGGAATTTGGTAAGAAAAAATTTATATAGTGTGCTGAAATTTACTGTCACTTGTTACTATGGAAACTAATCCTTTGAGGGGCTTGTTCGGGGTATCTTCACCCTGACCGGTAGAGCAAATAGTTGCTCCTCAACCTACTGGACCTACTGAGAATGAAAATGTTTACTTCGAAATTCCTTCGGGTATGATAGAGAAACTGCTAGCTAATCCTTCTGCAGGAGATGGAACATTGCATCCCGACTTACACTTAATCTACATGGATGAAGTTTGTGGATTATTTAGGCTTGCAGGTATGCCCTATGATGTTATCAAGAAGGTATTCCCTTTATCTTTTAAGGGAGATGCATTGACATGGTATAGGCTATGTGATGATATGGGATCATGGGACTATAAGTGATTGAAATTGGAATTTCACCAGAAGTTTTATCCTATGCATCTTCTTCATCGTGATTGTAATTATATATATAATTTTTGGCCTCGCGAAGGAGAAAGCATCGCTCAAGATTGGGGGAGGCTTAAGTCAATGTTATATTCATGACCCAATCATGAGCTCTCAAGAGAAATGATTATTCAAAATTTGTATGCTCGGCTTTCTGACAACAATCGCTCCATGCTCGATACTTCTTGTACTGGTTCCTTTATGATGAAGACTATTGAATTCAAATGGAATTTATTGGAGAGAATTAAACTCAACTCTAAAGATTGGGATATCGATGAAGGTAAGGAGTCAGGTATAACACCTAAGTTTGATTGTGTTAAATCTTTTATGGATACCGATGTTTTCCGTAAATTTAGCAGTAAATATGGACTTGACTCTGAGATAGTAGCTTCTTTTTGTGAATCCTTTGCTACTCATGTTGATCTCCCTAAGGATAAGTGATTTAAATATAATCCTCCCATTGAAACAAAAGTAGTTGCACCTATTAAAGTTGAAGAAAAAACTATCACTTATGATAATCATGTTGTTCCCACTGCTTATGTTGAGAAACCACCTTTCCCTGTTAGAATAAAGGATCATGGTAAAGCTTCAACTGTGGTTCGTAAAAGTAATATTAGAACTTATACACCTCCTGAGCAAGTTAAAGTTGAACCTAATATTGCTATTGTTAAAGATCTCTTGGCTGATAATATCGATGGGCATGTTATTTATTTCTGTGATGAAGCTACTAGAATTGCTAGGCCTAATACTAAAAATAAACACGGACCTGTTGTAGGCATGCCTGTTATTTCTGTTAAAATAGGAGATCATTTCTATCATGGTTTATGTGATATGGGTGCTAGTGCAAGTGCAACACCTCATTCCTTATACAAAGAAATTATGCATGATATTGCACCTACTGAGATAGAAGAGATTGATGTCACAATTAAGCTTGCCAATAGAGACACTATTTCACCAGTTGGGATTGTTAGAGATGTTGAAGTCTTGTGTGGGAAAGTTAAATATCCTGCTGATTTTCTTGTTCTTGGTTCCCCTCAAGATAGCTTTTGTCCCATTATATTTGGTAGACCCTTCTTGAATACTGTTAATGCTAAGATAAATTGCAAGAAGGATGTTGTTACTATTGGTTTGGGTGATATGTCTCATGAGTTTAACTTCTCTAAATTTCGTAGACAACCCTCTGATGAAGAATTGCCTAGTAAAGATGAAATTATTGGTCTTGATTCTATTGTCGTGCCTCCTACTGATCCTTTTGAACAATATTTGCTAGACCATGAGAATAATATTTTTATGAATGAAAGAAGGGAAATAGATGAAGTATTCTTTAAACATTGACCCATTCTGAAACACAATTTGCCTGTTGAAATCCTAGGGGATCCTCCTCCACCCAAGGGTGATCCCATGTTTGAGCTTAAACCATTACCTAATACTCTTAAATATGCTTATCTTGATGAAAAGAAGATATATCCTGTTATTATTAGTGCTAACATTTCAGAGCATGAAGAAGAAAAATTATTGAAAACTTTGAAGAAGCACCGTGCTGCTATTGGATATACTCTTGATGATCTTAAGGGCATTAGTCCCACTCTATGTCAACACAAAATAAATTTGGAGAAACACGCCAAACCAGTTATTGATCACCAACGACGGCTGAATCCTAAGATGAAAGAAGTGGTAAGAAAGGAAATATTAAAACTCTTTGAGGCAGGTATAATTTATCCCGTTGCTGATTGTCAGTGGGTAAGTCCTGTCCATTGTGTTCCTAAGAAGGAAGGTATTACTGTTGTTCCTAATGATAAAGATGAATTGATTCTGCAAAGAATTATTACAGGTTATAGGATGGTAATTGATTTCCACAAATTAAATAAAGCTACTAAAAAGATCATTACCCTTTGCCTTTTATTGATCAAATGCTAGAAAGATTATCCAAACATACACATTTTTGCTTTCTAGATGGTTACTCTGGCTTCTCTCAAATACCTGTGTCAGCTGATGATCAAGCAAAGACCACTTTTACTTGCCCTTTCGGTAATTTTGCTTATAGACGTATGCCTTTTGGTTTATGTAATGCACCTGCTACCTTTCAAAGATGCATGATGGATATATTCTCTGACTTTTGTGAAAAGATTTGTGAGGTATTCATGGATGATTTCTCCGTTTACGGATCCTCTTTTGATGATTGCGTGAGCAACCTTGATCGAGTTTTGCAGAGATGTGAAGAAACTAATCTTGCTCTGAATTGGGAGAAATGCCACTTTATGGTTAATGAAGGAATTGTCTTGGGGCATAAAATTTCTGAAAGAGGTATTGAAGTGGATAAAGCTAAAGTTGATGCTATTGAAAAGATGCCATGTCCTAAGGACATTAAAGGTATAAGAAGCTTCCTCGGTCACGCCAGTTTTTATAGGAGGTTCATCAAGGACTTCTCAAAAAATTCTCGGCCTCTGACTAACCTATTACAAAAAGATATTCATTTTGTCTTTGATGATGATTGCGCAGAAGCATTTGAAATACTTAAGAAAGCATTGATTGCTGCACATATTGTTCAACCACCTGATTGGAATTTACCGTTTGAAATTATGTCTGATGCTAGTGATTAAGCTGTAGGTGTTGTTCTAGGGCAAAGAGTTGATAAGAAATTAAATGTTATTCAATATGCTAGTAAAACTCTAGACAATGCCTAAAGAAATTATGCTACTACTGAAAAGGAATTCTTAGCAGTTGTATTTGCTTGTGGTAAGTTCAGACCTTATATTGTTGATTCTAAAGTAACTATTCACACTGATCATGCTGCTATTAAATACCTTATGGAAAAGAAAGATGCTAAACCTAGACTTATTAGATGGGTTCTTCTGCTACAAGAATTTGATTTGCATATTATTGATAGAAAGGGAGCTGAGAATCCCGTTGCAGACAACTTGTCTAGGTTAGAGAATGTTCTTGATGACCCACTACCGATTGATGATAGCTTTCCTAATGAACAATTAAATGTCATAAATGCTTCTCATACTACTCCATGGTATGCTGATTATGCTAATTATATTGTTGCTAAATTTATACCACCTAGTTTCACATACCAGCAAAAGAAAAAGTTCTTCTATGATTTGAGACATTACTTTATTATTATACGTTGTGTGCCTGAGCATGAACAGGAACAGATCCTATGAAAGTGTCACTCCGAGGCTTATGGAGGACACCATGCTGGAGATAGAACTGCACATAAGGTATTGCAATCCGGTTTTTATTAGCCTACTCTCTTCAAGGATGCCCGTAAGTTTGTCTTGTCTTGTGATGAATGTCAAAGAATTGGTAATATTAGTAGATGTCAAGAAATGCCTATGAATTATTCACTTGTTATTGAACCATTTGATGTTTGGGGCTTTCATTATATAGGACCTTTTCCTTCCTCTAATGGGTTTACACATATTTTAGTCGCTATTGATTACATTACTAAGTGGGTAGAAGCTATTCCAACTAGTAGTGCTGATCATAACACCTCTATTAAGATGCTTAAAGAAGTTATTTTCCCGAGGTTTGGAGTCCATAGATATTTAATGACTGATGGTGGTTCACATTTTATTCATGGCTCCTGTCGTAAAATGCTTGCTAAGTATGACGTTAATCATAGAATTGCATCTCCTTATCACCCATAGTATAGTGGTCAAGTAGAATTGAGTAACAGAGAGCTCAAATTAATTTTGCAAAAGATTGTTAATAGATCTAGAAAGAATTGGTCCAAGAAACTTGATGATGCATTATGGGCCTATAGAGCTGCATACAAAAATCCTATGGGTATGTCTCCATATAAAATGGTTTATGGTAAAGCATGTCACTTACCTCTGGAATTAGAACATAAGGCATATTGTGCTATTAAAGAGCTCAACTATGACTTCAAACTTGCCGGTGAGAAGAGGTTATTTGACATTAGCTCACTTGATGAATGGAGAACCCAAGCCTATGAAAATGCCAAATTGTTTTAAGAAAAACTTAAAAGATGGCATGACAAAAGGATACAAAAGCGTGAGTTTAATGTAGGTGATTATGTATTGCTATACAACTCTCGTTTAAGATTTTTTGCAGGCAAACTTCTCTCTAAATGGGAAGGTCCTTACGTTATCGAGGAGGCCTATCGTTCCGGTGCCATAAAAATCAACAACTTCGAAGGCACAAATCCGAGGGTGGTGAACGGCCAAAGAATCAAACATTATATCTCAGGTAATCCTATAAATGTTGAAACTAATATTATTGAAACCATAACCCCGGAGGAATACATAAGGGACACTTTCCGGAACGTTTCAGACTTCGAAAAGGAATAGGTACGTGGTACGGTAAGTAAACCGACTCCAAAATAGTTCTAATGGCAATTCTTCTCTATTTTGGAATGTTTAGAAAAAAGGAAGATAAGAAGCAGACCGGAAAGGACACGAAGCTTCCACGATGGTGGAGGGTGCGCCCCCCTGCCTCATGGGCACCTCGTGTGCTCTCCGGACTCCGTTTTCTTGCACGATACTTCTTTTGGTCGGTAAAAATTCATTATATAATCTCCCGAAGGTTTTGACCACCGTATCACGCAAATATCTTCTGTCTTTGTTTCAAGTTGTTCCTGCTACAGATTAGAGCAATATGTCATCCCATGATTCGGAAGGAGAAAGCTATGTGGCTGATTACCTCGCAGCTCCTAAGGTCTATGGGGACATGGAGCATTGTGGTTGGACTACGGAAGAAGAAGGGGACTATGAACCCAAGGGAAAAGAGGAGACGAGCTCAGATGAAGATGAAGTCCCATTACCTCAACCTGGGGACATGCATGTGGAGTTCAAAAAGTCAAGCCTCCCTGATAGAGCAAAGAAACCTAAGATCGACTTTATCCCTTTTCGCCTCTTGCAGGAAAACAAACAAGAATTATGCAAGAAGATATTAAGCCTTGAGCAGGAGATCGATGATCTAAGGGATCAAAATTCTGTCCTCAAGTGCAAATTAAGGAAGAAGCTTACGCCATCAAAAAAACCAACACCTTCTTCATCAACAAAGAAGAACTGAGCATCGGGTATGGGCACTCCCCTTGGCAACTGCCAAGCTTGGGGGAGTGCTCCGGTATCGTATCACCATCACAACTTCTATCTTTACCGTTTTTTCTTAGTTCGATCCTGTTGATAGTACCTTGATCTAGTAGAATAAAGTTTTAGTATGATCTAGTTGTGAGTTTTGCTTTATGATCCCTCTATGTAATCGAGCCCGTGAGCTATATAATAAAGATTAGTGTTGAGTCAAGGGCTTGATTATTTTGCTATGATCTTGAGGGAATTAAATAAAATAAAAGAGAAGAAATAAAAAGAAATAAAGAGATCATATGGATCTTATGGAGCGTAATGAGCTCACATATAAAGAGTATGATGAATAAAAGTTGTTGAGAGTTGAGGAACATAGTTTTGGTCATCGTTGCAATGAATAGGAAGTAATAAAGAAAGAGAGATTCACATATAAATATACTATCTTGGACATCTTTTATGATTATGAGCACTCATTAAAGTATGACATGCTAAGAGTTGACGTTGGACAAGGAAGACAACGTAATGGGTTATGTTTTCTTACATCTGAGATAAATTATATTGGCATGGATCGTCCAACATGTTGAGCTTGACTTTCCCTCTCATGCTAGCCAATTTCTTTGCACCAAGTAGAGATACTACTTGTGCTTCCAAATATCCTATCGGCATTCTGGGAACGGGGGTCCCCAGACTTGCCTCCCTGCGGACCGCGACGTGGCTGAGCCAGCAGGCCGTGCGACCCATCTTCACCAACAAAGCACCCCAAGACCCTTGCGAGGGGCCAAGCCTCGTGAGGCGGACGATGCAAGACCTCCTCCAGAGTGGCCTAGCTAGGCAGGCTCACGAGGAGTGGAGATATCAAGGCGAGGCGAACCTCACGAGGCTCTCATGACGTAAGCCGTGATGATCGATACCAGGCGGGCGCCAGCGTGCACAACGTCCTTGTTTCCTCTTTGGTGCAAAGGGGGCAAGCGCAGCCGTGGAGTACCGTGGCCTCAGGCAAAGGTTGCTATTTCGGTGCAACAGGACCAAGACCATGGACTACAAGACGGAGGTCATCGTGGAGCCCAGAACAGCGTCACTACCAAAACTTTGTGCAGGGGAAGACTACTTTTGTCAGGATAGCTTGTACTAGCTGTCCCCCTTCAAATTAGCCTGCCATTGTTGGTTCCCTTCCCGCTCGATATTTGGGAAGAGGACCAGGGCCTCTATAAATAGGACTAGCCACCACAGTGGAGGCGATCAGATCCAATCTGAGTTAGAGAGAGACCACCTCACACATAAGCTCACCGAGCACAAGAATGCCTCAACCTCAGGAGGTCGTTCTGCCCTTGTATTGTTCATCATCAGCCCAAGAGGCAATCCACCACCACCACACTGGAGTAGGGTATTAGACCATAACGGTGGCCCAAACCAGTATAAACCCTGTGTCCTTCTGTGTTGTGAGTTCGTCGAGTTCGTCCGCAAGATCCTAGCAAGCTAGAGCGTAGATTGGTTGGAGGGATAGACTTCGAGCGCACCCCAGTGTTTGAACCTTAAGGGTTTGCCGAGACCCCATACCCCGACATTTGGCGCGCCAGGTAGGGGTGCACCGAAGCCTTATTCTTCGTCGACCCATGCTTCGTCACTCCACCAAGCTCATGGTCGATGCCTGCCGAGCACGCGTTGAGCACCGGGCCGCCCTTGCCGCCCGTGTTGTTCAGACGGCTCCCGTCGGCGGGCCTCCTCGTCGATCTCCGTCCCCCGCCGCCAACGCTGCCACCGGCCCGGTGGGAAACGAGCAGCAGGCATCCTCGCAACATCCTTCGGTGCGGCAGGACGGCCGCACCGCTACTCCATCACTCACTCCTGCTGGCTCTTCGTATCACGCGCACCGCGCTCCCCTAGAGGCGCGGGCCACGCTCATCACGGCAAATGAGCTCCTGTGTTACCGCCCTGTCGACGACGTCTAAGAGGAGTGGCTCGACTGCGTCATCGAGCTTGTCCGTCCCGCGGGGGGCTCTCTAGCACCATCTCACTCTCTGCCTCCCCCTCAGCAGGCCGCGGGCAACAGGGCCCGTGGCGTGCCTCCACCACCTCGACCCCAAGACGGTGCCTTGGCGCCAAGGCGCACGCCTCCGCGGCATGATCCGCCGCGCCCGGCGCCCGCGCAGGAAGAAAGGAGCTGCCAGGAAATCCCGCGGCCGCGAGAAGCTGCACCAGCGCTCACCGTGCCGCCTCGTCAAGACCGCGCTGTAACACCCACGATGCGGCTATATCTCCCACGTGTCGGAGCACGACTTAGAGGCATAATCGCATTGTAGGCAATGTTGCAAGAGGGGTAATCTTTACACATCCCATGTACTGAATAAGAAAGAGGTACATAGTTGGCTTACAATCGCCACTTCACACAATAACATACATATAGCATCACAATCATCCAGATACAATCAAGGTCTGACTACGGAACCAAAATAAAGACAACCCCAAATGCATAATGTCCCCGATCACCCCAACTAGGCTCCACTACTGATCGTCTCGAAAGGAAACATAGTATCGTCCCGAGTCCTCATCGAACTCCCACTAGAGCTCAGTCGCATCTCCTGGAACGGTATCATCGGCACCTGCATCTGGTTTTGGAAGTAATCTGTGAGTCATGGGGACTCAGCAATCTCACACCCTCGCGATCAAGACTATTTAAGCTTATAGGTAGGGAAAAGGTATGAGGTGGAGCTGCTACAAGCACTAGCATGTATGGTGGCTAATCTTACGCAAAAGAGAGAGAGAAGAGAAAGGCAAGGCACGGTTGCGAATCTATGATCAAGAAGTGATCCTAGACTACTTACGTTCAAGCATAACTCGAGACCGTGTTCTCTTCCTGGACTCTGCCGAAAAGAGACCATCACGGCTACACACGATGTTGATCCATTTTAATTAAGTTAAGTTTCAGGTTTTCTACAACCAGACATTAACAAATTCCCATCTGCCCATAACCACGGGCACAGCTTTCGAAAGTTCAAATCCCTGCAGGGGTGTCCCAACTTAGCCCATCACAAGCTCTCACGGTCAACGAAGGATATTCCTTCTCCCAGGACGGCCCGATCAGACTCGGAATCCCGGTTAAATGACATCTCAACAATGGTAAAACAAGACCAGAAAGACCACCCGCTGTACCGACAAATCTCGATAGGAGCTGCACATATCTCGTTCTCAGGGCACACCGGATAAGCTAAGCATACGGGAGCCAACGTAACCCAAGTTGCCAAGGGACGGCCCCGCACGGTGCTCTAGGTTGGACCAACACTTAGAGAAGCACTGACCCAGGTGTTTAAAATAAAGATGACCCTTGAGTCCGCGAAACCCAAGGGAAAAAGGCTAGGTGGCAAATGGTAAAACCAAGGTTGGGCCTTGCTGGAGGAGTTTTATTCAAGGAGAATTGTCAAGGGGTTCCCATTATAACCCAACCGTGTAAGGAACGCAAAATCAAGGAATATAACACCGGTATGACGGAAACTAGGGCAACAAGAGTGGAACAAAACACCAGGCATAAGGCCGAGCCTTCCACCCTTTACCAAGTATATAGGTGCATTAAAGTAGATGAGATATAATAATGATATCCCAACAATAAACATGTTCCAACAAGGAACAAACTCCAATCTTCACCTGCAACTAACAACGCTATAAGAGGTGTTGAGAAAGCGGTAACATAGCCAAACAACGGTTTGCTAGGGACAAGGTGGGTTAGAGGTCTGACATGGCAATATGGGAGGCATGATAAAGCATGTGGTAGGTATCATAGCATAGGCATAGTAATAGAGCGAGCATCTAGCAAGCAAAGATAGAAGTGATTTCGAGGGTATGTTCATCTTGCCTACAAAATTCCCTGAGTTGACGTAAGCTTGGTCCTCGTAAGCGTTCTCAACGGGTTCCTCGATCACGTACTCGTCTCCCGAATCTACCCAAAGCAAGAACACAAGCAAAGGGAGACACAATCAACCACGGTGCAATGCGCAAGCAACATGATGCAAAACATGGCATGCTATGCGGGATGTGATATGCAATGCATATGCGTGCTCCGGAAGGAAAAGATTGAACCATGCATCAAATTGGAAAACCAAGAGTGCCGCTGGAAAGATGAGTTGATTTTGGTCGAAATCAATATAAAGATCACCGGAATCGGATGCACGGTTTGCAAATGGCAAGAAAAACAATAATGGCACAAAGCTGCGATTAAGAGCACGATGCCATCTAAATGCATCAAGAAAAATAAGCTACTGCACTCTAACATAGAAACAAAGCACATGGAAGTGATCCACTCAAGATGCTTGACAAAAGATGAACACTGAGCTACGGATAAATCACACAATAGCAGGTTCAAACAAGCATGACAAAAGTGCAAAAGATATCAAGTTCACAGACTTAGTGAAAATAACAACATGTCAGGATTTAACATCAGGAAGCAATGTTTAGAGCAAGATAACAACATGCTACAAGAACATATCATGGCAAAGCAAGGAATGGCATGAAACTACTCAAAGCATATAACAAAAGTCCCTTACTGACCATAAGCCAAAAGGGATCAGAAGATACAATGGCACCCATGTGAACATAGCAAGTTCCGTTAACAAATTCAGACATAGCAGAAAACTGGACATGGCAGAAACAGAGTTATGTAGGCATGTTTGCGAGCTCGATGCACTCACCACAAGGCATTTCATGACAAGCTAAGCATACACCCAGCAAGTAGACATGATAAATAAGCTAACCATGGCAAGAACACTCTCATAGCATGCATGGAACAACTACAACAACCTCGGCAAAATTGATTAACACGTAAACAATGTGCCAGGAACATTTTATAGCAAAAGTAGAGCAAGATTGAGTCATGCTAGGGTACTCCACAATTGCAAACAAAGACATGGATGGATAGAGCACAACAATATCTCAAAATCATCCTTACTGAACATGCTCAAAAGAGGCATGGATCACTGTGTAGAAAAATGAATACATGGCATAAAAATATTATCAGGGAAATGACTTAGAAGAATTCTAAGTCCCTGAAATCAGCAACATCACAAGAGCTATTTTGCATTCTTGTGCTAGTCACCACACTGATTACAAAAATACATGGCATACACCTCTGTAAAGATGGCATGGCATACAACAAAACACATGTAGGGCTCAAGTTCATAGGAGGCACACATTAAACATGGCAAAAATGACAAATGTCCAATATCTGTTAAGAAACGGTTACTAACATTACATAGCACTCTTGCAACAGCATTTAGGGCAACAAGATGAACTCAAATGATCATGGTGCAATGGAATGAAATGAAGTGCACATCCAGACGAACAATTTGATATATTGCACGCACGACACGGAGCTACGGATGCAAAGTTATGATGCGATGAACAATGCTAAAAATATTAGGGACTTATGGGGGAAAACAAGGTCAACCCTAATTTCGGATCTGGATCTGGGGCGCGCTTCCCGAGGTGGCCGGAACAGTAGCTCTCACCGGAGTTCGTGCTAGGCCTCGCCGGAGAGAAGGACCTTGCCGGATCTGGGGTCGGAGGGCGGCGCCAGAGTCGGTGAGGGGAAGCGGGAGCGGCGGGCGGCGGCGGTGGCCCGGCGAGGAGGCGGCGGTCGCCGGCGATGCGGGCGGCGGTGAGCGGCCGACGACGGCGCGGGAGGCGGCGTGCCTTGGGCGCGGCCGGGCGGCGTCGCGGGACGGGGGGGTGACCTAGGCCGCGGCGGGCCGGCGCGGACGCGGCGATGTGGGAGCCGAATCCGGTGACGTGTCGAGCTGCGATTGGTCGGGCGCGGGCGGCGGACGTGTTCGGCGCGCGGAAGAAGGGGAAGACTAGGGTTTGATCCGGGATTTTTGGAGGGGGCATATATTTATAGGTAGAGGGAGCTAGGAGACTCCAAATTGAGCACGGTTTTCGGCCACGCGATCGTGATCGAACGACCGAGATGATGGATGGGGTTTAGGTGGGTTTTGGGCCACTTTGGAGAGGTGTTGGGCTGCAACACACACGAGGCCTCTTCGGTTCCTCGGTTAACCGTTGGAGTATCAAACGAAGTCCAAATGGCACGAAACTTGACAGGCGGTCTACCGGTAGTAAACCAAGGCCGCTTGGCAAGTCTCGGTCCAATCTGAGAACGTTTAACACCCTCGTACGGAAAGAGGCAAAAGGGGACACCGGAGGACGTAGGAGCGCTGGAATGCAAAATGGACAATGGGGAAAATGCTCAGATGCATGAGACAAACACGTATGCAAATGTGATGCACATGATGACATGATATGAGATGCATGACAAAGACAAAAGCAACACGGAGACAAAATCCAACAACAAGGAAATATCATAACTTAGTGCCGAAAATGGCAAGAGTTGGAATACAAATATGGCAAGTTACATACGGGGCGTTACAACACTCCACCACTATGAAAGGATCTCATCCCGAGATCTAGGACTGGAAAAACTCTGGGTATTCAGAACGGAGGTGGTCCTCGCGTTCCCAGGTGGCTTCACGGTCAGAATGATGTGACCACTTCACTTTTAGGAATTTGATAGACTTGTTGCGGGTCTTGCGCTCAATTTATTCAAGAATAGCAACGGGATGCTCATGATAAGACAGGTCTTCTTGGAGATCAATCTCTTCAAAGTTGATGGTGCGGTCAGGAGTCTTGAAACACTTGCGGAGCTGAGACACGTGAAACACGTCGTGCACATTTGCAAAGTTGGATGGAAGCTCAAGTTGATAGGCGAGATCGCCTCTTTTGCCAATGATCTTGAAAGGACCCACGTATCTAGGGGCAAGCTTCCCTTTGATACCGAAGCGACGAGTACCTTTCATTGGAGAGACGCGAAGGTAGACATGGTCTCCGATCTCGAAAGCCAAGTCATGATGCTTGCTATCATAGTAACTCTACTGGTGTGATTGCGCGGCTTTGAGATTTTCACGAATAACTTTGCATATTTCTTCAGCCTCTGTGATCAAGTCATTGCCAAGAAGTTGGCGTTCACCAGTCTCTGACCAGTTAAGAGGAGTACGGCACTTCCTGCCATAGAGAATCTCGAATGGGGCCTTGCCCGAACTCGCTTGGAAGCTGTTGTTGTAGGAGAACTCGGCATATGGAAGACAATCTTCCCACTTCATACCGAAAGAAATGACACATGCCCTGACCATATCTTCGAGAATTTGATTGACTCGCTCAACTTGGCCCCTAGTTTGAGGATGAAAAGCTGTGCTGAAGCGAATGTTGGTGCCCATGGCCTTCTGAAAAGAATCCCAGAACTTAGAGGTAAAGATGCTTCCATGATCTGAAGATATCAACTGCGGAATGCCATGCCGAGAGACAATCCTAGAGGTATATAGCTCTGCCAACTGAGCTACTGTGATAGATTATTTGATAGGAAGAAAATGCGCCACTTTAGTGAGCTTGTCGATGACAACGAAGATAGCATCATTGCCACGCTTGGACTTTGGAAATCCAGTCACGAAGTCCATCTCAATATGGTCAAACTTCCATTTTGGAATGGCAAGAGGTTGGAGGAGACCAGCTGGTCGTTGGTGTTCTGCTTTCACTCTTCTGCAGACATCACATTCATTCACGAACTGAGCAATCTCGCGCTTCATTCGAGTCCACCAATACGACTGCTTGAGGTCATGGTACATCTTTGTACTTCCAGGGTGAATAGAGAGGAGTGAATTGTGAGCCTCGTTCATAATGACTTTACGAAGGTCACCCTTAGGAACAACAATGTGATCCTCGAAGAATAGAGTATCCTTGTCATCAAGACGATAACACTTGTACTTGGGTTGGCTCTTGGCAATCCCAATCTTCACCTTCTTCACCATAGCATCAAGAAGTTGAGCCTCACGATCTGATCTTCCAAAGTAGGAGAGACTTGGAGGTTGGCAAGGAATCCTTGAGGAACAACTTGGAGATTAAGCTTGCGGAAAGCTTCACAAAGCTCCGGTTGGTAGGGCTTGAGAATCAAACTTTTGCAGTAAGCCTTCCTGCTCAATGCGTCAGCAATGACATTGGCCTCGCCTGGAGTATATTCAATACTCGGATTATACTCTTGGATCATTTCGACTCAACGGGTTTTCCTGAGGTTGAGATTGGGCTGAGTGAAGATGTACTTGAGACTCTTATGATCAGTGAAGATGTCCACTTTCCTTCCCAACAAGAGATGTCTCCATGTTAAAAGAGCATGGACAACTGCCGCCAACTCGAGGTCATGAGTGGGGTAGTTCTTTTCATTGGGCTTCATTTGGCGAGAGGTATACGCCACAACTTTCTTCTCTTGCATTAGCACTGCATCGAGACCTTGAAGGGAAGCATCACAGAAAACCTCGAACGGTTTGGATTCATCAGGAGGAGTAAGAACTGGAGCTGTGACTAACTTCTCTTTGAGGGTGTTGAAAGCAATGTCACATTCAGGTGTCCAGACATACTTCACATGCTTCTGGAGGAGGTTGGAAAGAGGCTTCGTGATCTTAGAGAAATTCTCAACGAACCTTCGACAATAGCTTGTGAGGCCAAGGAAGCTGCGGAGTTGCTTCACATTCTAAGGCAGTTCCCAATTTACAATTGCAGACACCTTCTCAGGATTAACAGCTATGCCCTTGGCGGAGATGATATGCCCAAGGTAGAGAACCTCATTGAGCCAAAACTCGCACTTTGAAAACTTCGCATAGAACTGTTGTTCTATGAGTTTATCCAGCACCAATCTCAAGTGCTTGGCATGATCCTCCTTGTTCTTGGAAAAGACCAGAATGTCATCAAGATAGACCAAGACGAAGTCATTTGTGTAGGGGTTGAAGATGAAGTTCATCATGCGAGAGAATGTTGGAGGAGCATTGACAAGGCCGAAAGACATGACAGTGTATTCATATGAACCATAGCTTGTTCTGAATGCTGTCTTGGGGATATCATCTTCACAAATGTGAATCTGATGATAGCCCATACGGAGGTCAAGCTTAGAGAATACTTGAGCACCTTTGAGTTGTTCGAAAAGCTCATTGATGTTGGGAAGTGGGTACTTGTTCTTTATGGTCTTCTTGTTCAATGGACGGTAGTCGACACAAAGTCGGTCTGTTCCATCCTTCTTCTTGACGAAAAGAACACCACAACCCCATGGAGAAGAACTTGGTCGGATGAGATATAACGCCCCGGACACACCCGCAGGTGGTCGCTACTCCTGGCAGGATCTAGACTGGCCCCACAGATCAATACTAGCCTTTTCTGCGCACTTTGTCCTCACTCGTGCGCACCCGGGAGCAACTTCATGGTCGGTCACCCATCTTGACACTACTCCAAGCTGAGCATGCTTAACTTTGGAGTTCTGTCTGAATGGGCTCCTGGAAAAGAAGGAATTCCTTATTGATATGAGTAGTCTATCATCCCTATTAAGCCAGGCTATCACATACGCCCCCACTCAGAGGAACCGACGTCCTCGTCGGGCCACAGGAACGTTCCCTCTTGGCCTTTGAGTTGTTCGAAAAGCTCATTGATGTTGGGAAGTGGGTACTTGTTCTTTATGGTCTTCTTGTTCAATGGACGGTAGTCGACACAAAGTCGGTCTGTTCCATCCTTCTTCTTGACGAAAAGAACACCACAACCCCATGGAGAAGAACTTGGTCGGATGAGATATAACGCCCCGGACACACCCGCAGGTGGTCGCTACTCCTGGCAGGATCTAGACTGGCCCCACAGATCAATACTAGCCTTTTCTGCGCACTTTGTCCTCACTCGTGCGCACCCGGGAGCAACTTCATGGTCGGTCACCCATCTTGACACTACTCCAAGCTGAGCATGCTTAACTTTGGAGTTCTGTCTGAATGGGCTCCTGGAAAAGAAGGAATTCCTTATTGATATGAGTAGTCTATCATCCCTATTAAGCCAGGCTATCACATACGCCCCCACTCAGAGGAACCGACGTCCTCGTCGGGCCACAGGAACGTTCCCTCTTGGCACATACGTCTGTGCATCCAGTCCGGTACATGTGCCATGCCGGGTGCCACGACGGGTCACAAACGTCATGAACAACATGATCGCGCACCTGTCCGCAACCATCCGCGTAACCGCGAGGGTCGGCTCTGATACCAACTTATAACGCCCCGGACACACCCGCCGGTGGTCGCTACTCCTGGCGGGATCTAGACTGGCCCCACAGATCAATACTAGCCTTTTCTGCGCACTTTGTCCCCACTCGTGCGCACCCGGGAGCAACTTCCCGGTCGGTCACCCATCCTAACACTACTCCAAGCTGAGCACGCTTAACTTTGGAGTTCTGTCTGAATGGGCTCCCGGAAAAGAAGGAATTCCTTATTGATATGAGTAGTCTATCATCCCTATTAAGCCAGGCTATCACATACGCCCCCACTCAGAGGAACCGACGTCCTCGTCGGGCCACAGGAACGTTCCCTCTTGGCACATACGTCTGTGCATCCAGTCCGGTACATGTGCCCTGCCGGGTGCCACGACGGGTCACAAACGTCATGAACAACATGACCGCGCACCTGTCCGCAACCATCCGTGTAACCGCGAGGGTCGGCTCTGATACCAACTTATAACGCCCCGGACACACCCGCCGGTGGTCGCTACTCCTGGCGGGATCTAGACTGGCCCCACAGATCAATACTAGCCTTTTCTGCGCACTTTGTCCTCACTCGTGCGCACCCGGGAGCAACTTCCCGGTCGGTCACCCATCCTGACACTACTCCAAGCTGAGCACGCTTAACTTTGGAGTTCTGTCTGAATGGGCTCCCGAAAAAGAAGGAATTCCTTATTGATATGAGTAGTCTATCATCCCTATTAAGCCAGGCTATCACATACACCCCCACTCAAAGGAACCGACGTCCTCGTCGGGCCACAGGAATGTTCCCTCTTGGCACATACGTATGTGCATTCAGTCCGGTACATGTGCCATGCCGGGTGCCACGACGGGTCACAAACGTCATGAACAACATGACCGCGCACCTGTCCGCAACCATCCGTGTAACCGCGAGGGTCGGCTCTGATACCAACTTATAACGCCCCGGACACACCCGCCGGTGGTCGCTACTCCTGGCGGGATCTAGACTGGCCCCACAGATCAATACTAGCCTTTTCTACGCACTTTGTCCTCACTCGTGCGCACCCGGGAGCAACTTCCCGGTCGGTCACCCATCCTGACACTACTCCAAGCTGAGCACGCTTAACTTTGGAGTTCTGTCTGAATGGGCTCCCGAAAAAGAAGGAATTCCTTATTGATATGAGTAGTCTATCATCCCTATTAAGCCAGGCTATCACATACACCCCCACTCAAAGGAACCGACGTCCTCGTCGGGCCACAGGAATGTTCCCTCTTGGCACATACGTATGTGCATTCAGTCCGGTACATGTGCCATGCCGGGTGCCACGACGGGTCACAAACGTCATGAACAACATGACCGCGCACCTGTCCGCAACCATCCGTGTAACCGCGAGGGTCGGCTCTGATACCAACTTATAACGCCCCGGACACA
Source organism: Triticum aestivum (assembly GCF_018294505.1). Taxonomy (NCBI): domain Eukaryota; kingdom Viridiplantae; phylum Streptophyta; class Magnoliopsida; order Poales; family Poaceae; genus Triticum; species Triticum aestivum. The sequence goes on from NC_057794.1 coordinate 376,610,007, forward strand.
CCCGCCGGTGGTCGCTACTCCTGGCGGGATCTAGACTGGCCCCACAGATCAATACTAGCCTTTTCTACGCACTTTGTCCTCACTCGTGCGCACCCGGGAGCAAATTCCTGGTCGGTCACCCATCCTGACACTACTCCAAGCTGAGCACGCTTAACTTTGGAGTTCTGTCTGAATGGGCTCCCGGAAAAGAAGGAACTCCTTATTGATATGAGTAGTCTATCATCCCTATTAAGCCAGGCTATCATATGAGACCCATACGCTCTTGAATATCGAGTTGTTTCTTCAGCTCCTGCAACTCTTCAGGTCCAAGCTTGTAAGGACGTTTGCAAACAGGTTCCGTACCAGGCTCAAGATCTATGACGAATTCAACTGGCCGGTGAGGAGGCATTCCTGGAAGCTCTTCTGGAAAGACGTCTTGATATTCACAAGCGACTGGAATCTGAGAGATGGCATCCAACTCTCCCTTCTCATTGAGAGAAAACAGTCGAATGGTATCATCATGAGCGGCAAAGACAATCACATCCTCAGACGAGTGTGTCAATTGAATCTGCCTGGCAGCACAATCAAGCTGAGCCTTGTGCTTAGAAAGCCAGTCCATTCCGATAATAAGATCAATATCCGAGTTACCAAGAACAATTAGAGAGGACAAAAAATTATAGTCGCCCATCGTGATAGTAACATCCGGGACCATCGTGGTAGCCCTCATAGACTTGGCCGGAGAAACCACTCCCATAGGTTTACCCAACATTTCTGAAACAAAGTCATGCTTTGAAACAAATGATCTTGACATGAAACAATGCGATGCACCAGTATCGAAAAGGACTTTTGCAGGAGTAGAGTTAACTAGAAAGTTACCCATGATCACTTCTGACGAGTCCTCTGCCTGAGTTGCGTTCACCATGTTGAACTTTGCAAACTTGGGATTATGCTTGACCACTGCGGTGCTGGAAGATCTCACAGGAGGAGGAGGAGGAGGAAGACGCCTCTGGTTGAAGCATTTGTTTGCATAGTGACCCTTCTGCTGACACTTGTTGCACGTGACCTCTGAGAGCGGATGGTGATACGGAGCACTTGATCTTGGAGCATGAGACGAAGTCTTGTTCTGAAAGCCTGGGTTGGGTGGGTGGGAAGATCCATTGCCACCTTTGCTCTTCTGCTGATAAGGCTGACGGAACGGATGAGGAGGAGGAGGCAACCAATACTTTTGCTGCTTAGCTGCCACTTGAGTTGAGGAAGAAGAAGGAGTTGCATCCCTGACTCGCTTCTTGGAAGCATCGCACTTGAGCTGAGTAGTCTCTTGCTTCAGTGTCATGTTGTAGAATTCATTGTACTTCTTCGGCTCAAAAAGAACGAGAGCTAGTTGCAGATCTTCTCTGAGGCCACCTCTGAACTGATAAATCATGCTCTTCTCGTCAGGGACGTCTTGCTTGGCGAAGCAAGCGAGCTTCTGCAACATGATGTTGTACTAGTAAACAGACAAGCTGCCTTGCTTTAGATTGCGGAACTCCTCACGCTTGCTCTCAACAACACTCTGAGGAATGTGGTGAGCTCTGAAGTCTTGGCGGAATTCATCCCAGGTAATCACACGACCTCCTCTGGAATCTTTGTATTGCTGATACCACTCTGCAGCTTGGTCTTTGAGTTGGAACGAGGCAAACTTGGCAAAGTCCTCAGGCTTGACGTTGCTCCACTTGAAATGTTTGCAGATATCCACAAGCCAATCATCAGCATCTGTGGCCTCGACACAGTTAGTGAAGGTCTTTGGCTGGTTTGCGAGGAACTAGTTGAGTGTAGCAAACTGATTTTGGTTGTTGCCATGGCCTTGATTTCCTTGGTTGCTCTCTTGCAAGAGTTGCATAAGCATCTGCGTGTTGGCGTTGGTAGCGGCCATGACATCTTGCCATGCCTCCGGAGGTGGAGGTGGTGGCGGCGGTTCCGGATTCTAACGCATTGGAGGAGCCATCCTAAAGAGGGTGACATCCATTAGCATCTCGAAAGACATATATTCAAGCTGAATCAATGGATCGAAATTGCAACATGTAGCCTTAACATTCGAACAAGAATGAACGAATGAATTCCAAATTAAATGGTCACACTTCCATAAATTGAGAAGCCACTTAGATAGAGGTAGAAGAATAAAACAACAAGGTACGGACATGAACAAATACTTGGTGAGGATTACCCAATCACAAACCAAATATCCGCGGAAGAAATACTAGAACTACATGAATTCCCACCTATGAAACTCCCGAAATTTTCTGGTTATGCAATCAGGTGTTGGGTATACAGGGGAAGCATAATATCTCACCCAACACTAGCAAATCCTACATCCAGTTGTATCCATCCTTCAACACATAACCAAGAAACCTTCGGAAATCATTTACCTCAACCTTCGAAAAGCATCCGTTATACGAGTTATGGCAATACTCCCGAACTCCCGCCCCAGTACTGGGTGGCGTCGAGGTTATCTCACCAACAACTGCATAAAAGAGATTTTTGATGTCGGCGAAACTCAGGTATTCCAGAACTGCAACGATAAAATTGTGACGACAACACCTCGGAGCTCAACTCCCCGGGACACTGCCACAACCCATAAATGTCAGGAGGCACCAAGAACAATGTTCTCGTCACAAAACCATCGGAACGATTCCAAGATACTCGCGTGATCCTAATTTTTTTTAGTGAAATTTGAGAAGAGAAGAGTCAAAACTCTACGTCAGGGTGCCTCACCAGAGCGACGAAGGGACTGAGGAGTTATAAGACTCAAAACATTTTTCTAGACTCAACAACGCCAGCGATTCGATCAAGCAGGGGGCTCCTAAGTCGGGGAAGGCTCTGATTACCAACTTGTAACACCCATGATGCGGCTATATCTCCCACATGTCGGAGCACGACTTAGAGGCATAACCGCATTGTAGGCAATGTCGCAAGAGGGGTAATCTTTACACATCCCATGTACTGAATAAGAAAGATCTACATAGTTGGCTTACAATCGCCACTTCACGCAATAACATAAATATAGCATCACAATCATCCAGATACAATCAAGGTCCGACTACGGAACCAAAATAAAGACAACCCCAAATGCATAATGTCGCCGATCGCCCCAACTGGGCTCCACTACTGATCGTCTGGAAAGGAAACGTAGTATCGTCCTCAGTCCTCATCGAACTCCCACTAGAGCTCAGTCGCATCTCCTGGAACGGTATCATCAGCACATGCATCTGGTTTTGGAAGTAATCTGTGGGTCACGGGGACTCAGCAATCTCACACCCTCGCGATCAAGACTATTTAAGCTTATAGGTAGGGAAAAGGTATGAGGTGGAGCTGCTGCAAGCACTAGCATGTATGGTGGCTAATCTTACGCAAAAGAGAGCGAGAAGAGAAAGGCAAGGCACGGTCAAGAATCTATGATCAAGAAGTGATCCTAGACTACTTACGTTCAAGCATAACTCGAGACCGTGTCCTCTTCCCGGACTCCGCCGAAAAGAGACCATCACGGCTACACACGCTGTTGATCCATTTTAGTTAAGTTAAGTTTCAGGTTTTCTACAACCAGACATTAACAAATTCCCATCTGCCCATAACTGCGGGCACGGCTTTCAAAAGTTCAAATCCCTGCAGGGGTGTCCCAACTTAGCCCATCACAAGCTCTCACGGTCAACGAAGGATATTCCTTCTCCCAGGACGGCCCGATCAGACTCGGAATCCCGGTTAAATGACATCTCAACAATGGTAAAACAAGACCAGAAAGACCACCCGCTGTACCGACAAATCCCGATAGGAGCTGCACATATCTCGTTCTCAGGGCACACCGGATAAGCTAAGCATACGGGAGCCAACGTAACCCAAGTTTCCAAGGGACTGCCCCGCACGGTGCTCTAGGTTGGACCAACACTTAGAGAAGCACTGACCCAGGGGTTTAAAATAAAGATGACCCTTGAGTCCGCGAAACCCAAGGGAAAAAGGCTAGGTGGCAAATGGTAAAACCAAGGTTGGGCCTTGCTGGAGGAGTTTTATTCAAGGAGAATTGTCAAGGGGTTCCCATTATAACCCAACCGTGTAAGGAACGCAAAATCAAGGAACATAACACCGGTATGACGGAAACTAGGGCAGCAAGAGTGGAACAAAACACCAGGCATAAGGCTGAGCCTTCCACCCTTTACCAAGTATATAGGTGCATTAAAGTAGACAAGATATAATAATGATATCCCAACAATAAACATGTTCCATCAAGGAACAAACTCCAATCTTCACCTGCAACTAAGAACGCTATAAGAGGGGCTGAGCAAAGCGGTAACATAGCCATACAACGGTTTGCTAGGGACAAGGTGGGTTAGAGGTCTGACATGGCAATATGGGAGGCATGATAAAGCATGTGGTAGGTATCGTAGCATAGGCATAGCAATAGAGCGAGCATCTAGCAAGTAAAGATAGAAGTGATTTCGAGGGTATGGTCATCTTGCCTGAAAAGTTCTCCGAGTTGACGTAAGCTTGGTCCTCGTAAGCGTTCTCAACGGGTTCCTCGATCACGTACTCGTCTCCCGGCTCTACCCAAAGCAAGAACACAAGCAAAGGGAGACACAATCAACCACGATGCAATGCGCAAGCAACATGATGCAAAACATGGCATGATATGCAGGATTTGATATGCAATGCATATGCATGCTCCGGAAGGAAACGATTGAACCAGGCCTCAACTTGGGAAACCAAGAGTACCACTGGAAAGATGAGTTGATTTCGGTCGGAATCGATATAAAGATCACCGGAATCGGATGCACGGTTTGCCAATGGCAAGCAAAACAATAATGGCACAAAGCTGCGATTAACAGCATGATGCCATCCAAATGCATCAAGAAAATAAGCTACTACACTCTAACATAGCAACAAAGTACATGGCAGCGATCCACTCAAGATGCTTGACAAAAAATGAACACTGAGCTATGGCTAAATCACACAATAGCAGGTTCAAACAAGCATGGCAAAAGTGCAAAAGATATCAGGTTCACAGACTTTCTGAAAATAACATGTCAGGATTTAACATCAGAAAGCAATGTTTAGAGCAAGATAACAACATGCTACAGGAACATATCATGGCAAAGAAAGGCATGGCATGAAACTACTCAAAGCATATAACAAAAGTCCCTTACTAACCATAAGCCAAAAGGGATCAGAAGATACAATGGCACCCATGTGAACATAGCAAGTTTCGTTAACAGATTCAGACAACAGAAAACTGGACATGGCAGAAACAGAGTTACGTAGGCATGTTTGCGAGCTCGATGCACTCACCACAAGGCATTTCATGACAAGCTAAGCATACACCCAGCAAGTAGACATGATAAATAAGCTAACCATGGCAAGAACACTCTCATATCATGCATGGAACATCTACAACAACCTCGGCAAAATTGATTAACACGAAAACAATCTGCCAGGAACATTTTATAGCAAAAGTAGAGCAAGATCGAGTCATGCTAGGGTACTCCATAATTGAAAACAAAGACATGGATGGATAGAGCACAACAATATCTCAAAATAATCCTTACTGAACATGCTGAAAAGAGGCATGGATCACTCTGTAGCAACATGAATACATGGCATAAAAATATTATCAGGGAAATGACTTAGAAGAATTCTATGTCCCTGAAATCAGCAACATCACGAGAGCAACTTTGCATGCTTGTGCTAGTCACCACATTGATCACAAAAATACATGGCATACACCCCTGTAAAGATGGCATGGCATACAACAAAACACATGTAGGGCTCAAGTTCATAGGAGGCACACATTAAACATGGCAAAAATGACAAATGTCCAATATCTGTTAAGAAACATGAGCTAACATTACATAGCACTCTTGCAACAGCATTTAGGGCAACAAGATGAACTCAAATGAACATGGTGTAATGGAATGAAATGAAGTGCACATCCAGACGAACAATTTGATATATTGCACAAACGAAATGGAGCTACGGATGCCAAGTTATGATGCGATGAACAATGCTCAAAATATTAGGGACTTGGGGGGGGGGAACGAGGTCAACCCTAATTTTGGATCTGGATCTGGGGCCCAAGATGGCCGGAACAGTAGCTCTCGCCGGAGTTCGTGCTGGGCCTCGCCGGAGAGAAGGAACTTGCCGGATGTGGGGTCAGAGGGCGGTACCGGAGTCGGTGAGGGGACGCGGGAGCGGCGGGCGGCGGCGGTGGCCCGGCGAGGAGGCGGCGGCCAGACGAGGAGGCGGCGGTCGCCGACGATGCGGGCGGCGGTGAGCGGCTGGCGATGGCGCGGGAGGCGGCGCGCCTTGGGCGCGGCCGGGCGGTGTCGCGGGCCGGGGGGCCCGACCTGGGCCGCGGAGGGCCGACGCGGACGCGACGATGTGGGCGCCGGATCCGGTGACGTGTCGAGCTGCGATTGGTCGAGCGCGGGTGGCAGACGTGTCCGGCGCGCGGAGGAAGGGAAAGACTAGGGTTTGATCCGGGATTTTGGAGGGGGCATATATTTATAGGTAGAGGGACCTATGAGACTCCAAATTGAGCACGGTTTTCGGCCACGCGATCGTTATCGAACGACTGAGATGATGGAGGGGGTTTAGGTGGGTTTTGGGCCACTTTGGAGAGGTGTTGGGCTACAACACACACGAGGCCTCTTCGGTTCCTCGGTTAACCGTTGGAGTATCAAACGAAGTCCAAATGGCACGAAACTTGACAGGCGGTCTACCGGTAGTAAACCAAGGCTACTTGGCAAGTCTCGGTCCAATCCGAGAATGTTTAACACCCGCACACGAAAAGAGGCAAAAGGGGGCACCGGAGGACGTAGGAGCGTCGGAATGCAAAATGGACAATGAGAAAAATGTTCGGATGCATGAAACGAACACGTATTCAAATGTGATGCACATGATGACATGATATGAGATGAATGACAAAGACAAAAGCAACACGGAGACAAAACCCAACAACGAGGAAATATCATAACTTAGTGCCAAAAATGGCAAGAGTTGGAATACAAATATGGCAAGTTACATATGGGGTGTTACACGCACGCCGCGTGCGGTGGCACAGCGCGGAACTCGCCAAGGCCAAGCTCCGCCCCCGAAGCGGGCCCCGGCAACCACGGCTAGCTGACGCGCCTTCACCCCTGAGCTGCGTAGCGTTGCCTGGCCAGGCAAGTTCAAGCTAGATCTGCCTCCTCGGTACGACGGCACCGCCGACCCCGCGGAGTTCCTGCAGCTCCATGAGTTGAGCATCGAAGCGGCCAATAGCGACGAGAAGGTCATGGCGAACTGGTTTCCCATGGCTCTCAAGGATGGGGCCCGCTCCTGGCTCCTGAACCTGCAGCACGGCTCGATCTCCTCCTAGGACGAGATGCGCGACCGCTTCGTCGCCAACTTCCAGGGCACTCGTGACCGTCCACCGGTCGCGGACGACCTACGCCGCATTAAGCAACACCCAGGAGAGACCCTCCAGAAGTACATCCAGCGCTTCAACAACACCCGCCTCAAGATTCCCAAGGTCTCGGATGAGGCCATCATCTCCGCGTTTTCCGACGGCGTCCGCTACGTCAAGATGAAGGAAGAGCTGGCCATCCATGAGGAGCTTTGCACATCTCAGAAGCTGTTCAACCTGGCGACCAGGTGCGCAAGAGCTGAGGAGGGGCGCCTTTCTCTCCTCGAGCTGCCAGCTGCAGGAGTGGAGAAAAAGAAGGCTAAGGACAAGGACGTGAAGCGCAAAGAGGCAGTCGTGCTCGCAGCAGAGCCCGACACCAAGCGAGGCAGAGATCAGCCCGAGTCATCCAAGAACGGACGGCCCTTCTGCGCCTTCCACAATCTGAACACCCACAACACCAGCGACCGTCAAGAGCTCAGAGCTATTCGAGAAGCACGCTTCGGCCGATGTCCTGAGCGCAACGACCGAGGCTACATCCATGGAGGAGGACGCGGAGGCGGACGCTGGGACGACCGTGGCCCGCGCCAGGAGTGGCGTGACTGGCCTCGCGAGGACCGCTGGCAGGATCAACCTTGCGAGGGCGCCTGGAGGGACCCGCCTCGCGAGGATCGCCCCCAAGACAACGCCGGTCTTTCCCCGTTCACTACAACAAAAACACCACCTATGGTTGCTTTTTCTGGGTCGCTTTTTTATTCGTCTCTACCCTCATGAATACTAGCGATCTAAAGACGCTTTTTAAGACGTTTATAGAGCGCCGTGAACTTCTGATCGCACTTAGCCTTCAAAAATTAAGTATTTAATTTTAATTAACTTAGAGACGATTTGTGAGACGTTTTTAATGTGTAACTCTATTGTCAGAGATGATTTGTGAGATGTTTTAATGTGCGACTCTATTCTCAGAGACGATTTGTGAGATGTTTTGATGTGCGATTCTATTCTATCTTAGACTTAAGAAAAGAGGTAAATACACCTCGAGTCTTAGAACTTGCGCACGGCGGTCAATTTAGTGCATAAACTTACAGAATATGTGTTTTTGGTCGTCTAATTTGTCCTTCCATTCATATACATATGTGGTTGTATCCCGTGCACATGTGGCATGCCAATGTGTCAGTAGTTGGGGCGGTGGGTAGCCCTCGTGAACTGTTTTTTGTTCAGAAAGTACCATTGCAATTTATTTAGTTACGCGGAAAAACTTCAAGTAAAAAGGAAAAATACTAGAGTGGGTGGTTAGGAATAGAACCCTCAACCTTCTGCGATTTGGCTCGCATAGACAGCGTCTAGACCAGCTGACGTTTGACGTTTAATGAGCACAATTAGCTTTATATAAGATGGATAATACGAATTAAAAAGAAATCAAAACGGAAAAGGGGTGTGCAGAAATAGAGAAGCCTGGTTCGAACCTATTGCATCATAAGCTCGTTGGATGTATGAGCGCCAACCGTTCGGCCACAATGACACTTCTATAATAATAATAATAATAATAATAATAATAATAATAATAATAATAGAAGTGAGGTGTGTTTCTTCGAATTTTTGGTCCGTCCATTGTATAGGATTATTTTTGTCCCTTGCGAGAAGCCGCTAAAATCATATGCTTCCAAGGTGATAAATTTTTTTCTACTTAACGACTCAAAACAAAACCGTAGATTCTTCGAAATCACTAACTAAAGAGTACTCCTTTCAAAGATCACTTTCACCTCCCCAGGTTGCGACAAGTGACGCACAACCTACGAGTTTTCCCTTTTTTCGTAGATCCATTTATTAAAAACGTTTTTATCTCTCAAACCGTGCGTCAAAATCTCGAACCGTTTGCACCGTTGAATTTCTCGCATCGAGATCTTTAAAACTAAACACCGTGTTGATAGGTTTTGACAAAAAAATCCCACAAAAAAACCGGTCAGAAAAGAACGGACGAAAAAATCAAACAAGAAGCACGTTTTTTTCCGTTCCAAAACAGGCATGGCCGCGCCTCTCGCGAAAGCAAAATCGAGCCTCTCGCAGAAGAAGAAAAATAGAAAACTTGTTTTTCCTGTTTCCTAGAGGCACGAGCGTGCCTCTGAGAAAAGCAAGATTGTGCTTCTCGCGGAAGCAAAACCGTACCTCTCTCGTAAGAAGAAAACAGAACACATTTTTTTTGTTGTTTTCAAGAGGCACGGCCATGCCTCTCGCAGAAGCAAAACTGTACTTCTCGTGGAAGAAAGAAAAACACATTTTCCGTTTTATCACGGAAGCAAAACCATGCCTCTCGTAAAAGAAAAAAACGCGTTTTTAGTTTTTTCCTTCTGCGAGAGGCATGAGTTTGCTTCCGTGAGAGACATGATCATGCCTCTCAAAAATAGAAAAATGCATTTTTTTTTCCTTCCGCGAGAGGCATGGTCGTGCCTCTTTCGGAAAAGGAAAAAAAAACATGCTCCCGATTCTATTTCTTTCCTAGTCTTTTGCACGAAAAAAATCGTCAAGACTTTTCAACATGGCATCTAGTTTTGAATATCTCAACGCGAGGAATCCAATGATGAAAATGATTCAAGATGTGGACGCACATTTTAAAAGATAAAACATTTTAAATAAACAGATCTATGAGAAAAGGAAAAAAATTCATAGGTTGCGAACAAAATTAAGTTGAAAAGATATTTCTATGGAGTGGAAGGAAATCCCTATTTGCCGCTTTGCTGGTTCGCACAGAGGCGAGCGATCGAGATGGGTCGGCCCAATTACGAGATAACGCCCGCGCTATAGTATTTGTTTTTGGAACCTTCAAGAGGGTTCCTGGCCGGTTCTTGGAACTTTCGAGAAATTTCCTTAACCAGTTTTACTAGTTTTTCAATTTTTTGTTTCGTTTTCCTTTTTTGTTTTTCATGTTTCATTTTTCTCTTTTCGTTTTTCTATTTTGTTTCTTTTTTCTATTTATTTTTTAATTCCTTTTCAGAATTTTTTGTTTTTCCAAATTTCAAATTTTATTTGAAATGAATTTTTCAATGTTTTCAAAAGAAATTCATTTAAAAAATGTTCACTTTTTAAAAAAAATCTGGATTTCTTTTTTTTGTCCAGGTTCCTCGTTCCCTATGGAGTGGACGCACCCTACAAGGATTGATCATCAATGCTCGTGGGCTTTCTATACCGGCAAGAGACTAAGAAGACGTCTCTTGACCGCACCGTCCAAATGTTGCACTGTTGGTTTTTGGATGTAAGAAAACAACTTATATTCTAGATTCATTTTTGAGAGATCAACTAGATTTTTTTAAATTTGAATAATTTTAAATTAAAAAACATCATAAAACGGAAATATAATGCATAATTAATGTTCATAATTTTTCGGAAAAATAAACTAAATTTTAGTTTGAATTCAAATAATTTTAAATTAAGAAATATAGATAAAAATATAGTGCAGACTGAATGTATGAAAATTCTTTTGGAAAAATCAACGAATTTTTTGTTTGAATTCCAACAATTTTAGGTTTGAAAACCAAGAGAAAAGAAAATACAGGTCACAATGAATGTACCTATTTTTTTTCTAACAAATCAACTAGTTATTGTTTGAATTCAGATAATTTTTAATTTTAAATCTAGATAAAAGGAATTATAGTGCTCAATCTATGTACGTATTGTTTTTGGACAAATCATCAAATTTATTTTTGAATTCAAATCATTTTAAAATTTAAAACTGAGAGAAAAGAAAATATAGGTCTCAATGAATGTAAGTAAATTTTTCTCACAAATGAACTAATTTTTGTTCAAATTTGAAGAATCAAGATGAAAGAAAATATAGGTCTCAGTGAATGTACGTAAATTTCTTGCGGACAAATCAATGATTTGTTTTAATATGAATTATTTTAAATTTGAAAATCTAGATAAAAGAAAATATAGGTCAAAATGAATTTACGTAAATTTGGTGAAATCATAAAATTCAAAAGAAACCATGGGTATTTAGTGAAATCAATGAATTGTTAAACTATGTTTTTTTGTACTCTTATAATCATTGGATTTTCTTCGAAACGAAGGTCTTCGGCATCGGCCTATTTGGGGGAAAATCAGGCAAAAACTGATATTAGGGCATCTCCAACACTCTGCGGTAAAACGCGAACAAACATTCGGATGTTTTTTGCGACCCAACACGGTGCCCAAAACGTTCACCCGTCCGAAATCCCTCAAATCGAAAGCAAATATGGGGGAGGTTGTGTCCGTTCAGACTCAGGCCATGATGGGCACGTCTAGCCTCAGCGGACGCCGTGGTGTCGGACAAGGAGTACCTGGATCTCCTCCTCGAGCAGTCCCTCCATGACCACGATCCGGCATCTCCCTCGCGGCTTTGCCACCACGTCATGGAGGAGCCGACGTTGCCGGCTCGACGTCGCGTGAAGTAGGAGTCCCCCTTGCAACCACGGCTTCCGAATTGGATGCCTCGTCAAGGAGAAGGTCAAGAAGGAGCACCCCCTCCCTGCCACGCAGCACGTTCGGCCATTTCGGCTAGTCGGTGTTACCGCCACGCTGCAGCTAGTGCGACAAGGCCGTGAAGGAGGAGGATCCCTCCCGGGCGCCTCTTTGCATTACCTCGGGCGCGATAGTGACAAATCACCACACAGCACCCTGACGGAGGCTGAGAGGGCGGCGTGGGAGGAGGAGCGGTGCAACGCGCAGCGCCAGGCCATGTTCGTTACGTTAGACGTCGCGCCAGAGTGGGTCCGCAATGACCCCAATCTTACAGAGGCCTGGGCCGTCAACCGATATAGGACCCATGCAACATCCAAGAAAGCAAAAAAGAACGCCAGCGAGAGCAAGCCAAGGTGTAATCCAGGAGGAACTGTCAGCCAAACATAGCGAAGCATGTGCTTGACAATAGATCAGTGTGAATCGCGCGGTGAGTGGAGGTACTGACAGTCATGATTAACTGCAAAGGAGCATCGGCCACCACTGGTTCGACGACATCGCCGAGGGCAAGGTCTGTCACGGAGCCCCGCCCGATTAGGGATGTAGTGAGGATCCCCCCATTGGTGAAGAAGGCATGCGGCGACGAGCACGCCGATAGTGAAGGATGGCGTTACCTATATATTTATAAGATGAAATCATGTACAAATACAAGGTTTACAAGGTATATGAGAAGTTACAAACTAATACAAATACAAAGTCTTAACAATCAAGATTGCCCTCGAGGATTCACTGCTTGTCCTCGCCCGGTTTATGTAAATGTATTGTACTTTATTTATTCGGTTTGCGTAAAATTTCTCTGTTTGGTTCATTTTTATGTTCGAAAATGCATGCAGGCATTTCGGGTATAGTAATGGATGGCCAGCTCCCGAATGTGTGTTTGCGGACGAGTCCGTGGACAGATAGTGACATCCTTTATCTATCACTGGCTTTATACCTTTTTATTAAAACTACGTGCATATTGCTTCATACACATTACCCCATAAACTTTGATCTTTTTTGAAAAAGAACTAAGAATGCGGATAAACATAAAAAATATTTATCCATATATGTGGTTACTTGGCGATCCCAAACTATTTGCACTTATAACCAAATCCGAGGTTCCTGGATTATGTTCGCTTATTTTCTTGACGTGTTCCTTACCGCGCAAAGACTTCCCGCGTCTCTCAATTTTTTTATCTCCATATATATATCGCCGGATAATTTTACTCGCCACCATCTCCCCCACCTCCCCATTTATCCAACTTCCCGATTCCAATCTACGCCGGCATCACCCCGTGCGCCGCCCATCCCCGCACCCCGCGCGCCGCCCATTCCCGCACCCCGCACAGTGTAAGCCTCGCCCTCCACCCCTTGCTCCGCCCGTCGGCGACTCTCGCTTTCCTCTATCGGCAAGCTCGCTATTTGGAGCCATCAACGCCATCATCCTCACCATCACGAAGCCATGCTCCTCCCGACGTCGTCCTCGCGGTCACGAAGCCGCATCCACGCAGGTCTCATTCTTCACTCGAAGCTCCGCCGCACATTCCGTTGGTACACCACCACGCAAGCAGCTCTCGTCTTCATCCAACATCTTCAGCCTCCACCACGTCAAGCAGGTGATCCTTGATTCCCATAGCCCCTACAATTTTATCATCAAATCAACCAAACTGGCCTCCTTCATTTATGCATCTCAAGTCTGGATCATCTTCTTCTTCGTCTCCTTACTTCCTTCCTATAGGCAATGCACTCTAAGTGTTTGGTGAATTGTTTGCTTGCCTGGAATTCAATTCTGACATATGTGAGCAACCGTTTGGTCAAATCTAATTTTAGATGGCAAAACTCAACAGTAGTACAATGTCACACCCTAGCAAGTTCATGCATTAGAGTGTTTGCATCATGTTTATTTCTTCCAGAAAGATGAAATGGGGATAACAGAACCCCCAGCACCACCTTAAACCAACTAGGGTTTACTAAAATTGGTTTCAATGAACCAAAAATGCCCTTCACAAAATGTTCATCATTTCTGGATTGGGCTAAAACCCCTGGCAAAAAATGGTGCACTCTTTTCTAGGACATTCTGGATTTTTTGAATTAAATCATAAGTATTTGAATTTGGGCATTTAAATACTATAAAATATTTTAAATTCTCAAATAATTTTAGAAATAAGTGTGGGCTGTTGGAAATAATCTAAACAGAGCCTATAATTATTTTCAGGATTTTTGTAAGTGCCTAACTATTTTTAATAAAGCCCTAAAGTTACAGAAAAATAGAAAAAGAAAACAAATCAGAAGAGAGAGAGAGAGAGAGAAAGGCCAGAGGCCACTTACCTGGCTGGCCCGGCCCATCTGGCATGTGCCAGTCATCACCTACCTCTGCCAGTAGGCAGAGGAGGGACACCGCGACGCCGCCGAGCTCGCCACGCCACCTTCCTCCCTGCCTGTCGTCGCCCACGCCAGTGCGACGCCTTGAAGCGCCTCTGCGGCCTCCCCTCGACCCCCTGGACACCTCACTTCCCCCTGCTCTCTCCCTCGCTCCCCCGAAGCCATGGCCGACGCAGCCGCCGCCGTCTTGCCGCCGTAGCCGTAGCCACGGTCGTCCCCGTGCCGCGCTACCCTATCCACGAGCTCCGCCACCGTCCTCTTCGTCGAGCAGACTGAGCCCCGAGCGCTCGTTTGCCCTGAAGCCACCGCGTCGACCTCATCTTCACCGCCCATCGCCGGAGATCCACTTCACCGCCCCGCTTGCTCCGGCTTGTCCCCGACTCCTCCGACCCGCTCGCCCGATGCGCCGTGAGCCCTGCTACCTCCTGCTCCTCCCCGTTTGCCTTCTTGTGCACCAAAGCGACCACACCGAGCTCGCCCGCACGCGCCGCCGCCTCTGCATGTCGCCGTCATGGCCACAACCATGCTGGCTCAATTCCGAGCACGCCATCGCGTTCGTCGCAGCCCAAGCAGCCCGTAGCACCGCTCCACGCGCCTCGCCGTGCCCTGTAGCCTCTGGTTCGACCTCGCCCGAACTTCGGCGACCGCCAAGGTCGTCGCCGGCGTCATTCCCGGCCACCCCGAGCTCCACCACTACCACCAAACGACGCGGCTCGCTCCCCGCGTCACGTAGCTGCTCGCCGCCGTTGATTTGGTCGCCGGAGCACGAAACCCGCATCGCCCCGCCGCATCTGGCCTCGCCGGCGGCTAAACGCCGACGAGTTTGACCCCATTTGACCATGTTTGACCCGTGTGGGCCCAGGTTGACTCCCTCTTGAGCCTATGACAGGTGGGGCCGGCCTGTTAATTAGGTTAGGATTAGTGCTAACTAATTTTAGTTAGTTTAGGTCACTAACATGCGGGCCCAGGCCCACTGACAGTTTAGTTAGTACTAACTTAATTCTGTTAGTTAGCTGAGACACTGACAGATGGGGCCCACCAGTCAGGTTTGACCTGGGCTGGCGCCTTTGACTCGCCGACGTCACAGTGACGCAGTGCTGACGCAATTATTTATTTTCTAGATTTATTCTTATATAGGAAATTCCAGAAAATAGCCAAAACTTCTAAAAATCATAGAAAATCAACCATAGCTCCAAATCAAACAAATTATATATGAAAAATGATCAGAAAAATTCAATCTTTCCATCTGTAATGGTTTCATGCATGACAAAACACTTTGACCCTGTTGTTTAGGTGAAACAAGCTAATACACTTATTATGCATAAGAACTTAAGCTTCCATTTGAATCTTTGATTCAAATGGACCCATTTCAACTTGTTTCACATTGCATTAGGCAGGACACATCATTTTGCCATGTCATAGCATGCATCATATTGTTGCATATTGCCATGTGTTGATTATATGCTGTGTGTCTTTCGTGGTAGGTTCTGCCTCCGAGGATATCTCCGAGTATCCAACTGAAGGGTAGTACCCTACTACCACTCCATCAAGCAAGCAGCCCCATTGATCATATCGATACAATCCCATGTTCTCGCCTCTACTCTCATTTACTACATTAAGGCAACAACGTTTCAAACTGATGTGTGCTACGGTAGTTGAACCCTTATCCTCTGCATGACCTGTCATTGCCAAAGTAACTAGATGAAACCGACTAGCATGTGTAGGAGTTGATTGAGCCATGTTTGTGTTTCCTACCTTGCTATGCCTGCTATGCTTAGAGTTGTGTCAGGTCTGGTTCATATGGGCGATGGGCTAGAGTGAAATGATTATGTCGATAATGTGAGAGATGTGTTGAACATGATTTGGTAAAGGTATCGATGACAGGCCATGTATGAGTACATGGTGGGTTGTTTCATTGACGTCGTCCCTAAGAACTGAGATCTGTATGTGTGATTTTAAGAATCAGCTACTACCATGCATTGGGATCCTTAATTGACCCTCTCGGCTTCTTAATCACCCTAGTACTCTGTCCAGGAGATGCAAATAGTTTCTGGTGTTTGTAGGTTATGTGTTGGCGGCCGTGCGTAGCGCTGACCCTAGGGGTGGGCTATGATGCGGTAGATACACTGTGGCACGGTGTACCGAGTCATCCGTTTGGTGTCTCGGGAACCCTGTTCACATCATTCGGGGCCGTATGTGGAAACCTCGGCCGGACTCCCTGCGGATGGAACCTGGATAGGCGATAAACCTGGACTAGAGACTTGAGTGTTTAGGTAGGCCGTGGCCGACACCCTCGTTGGGCTTCCGCTTGAAGGTTGCCGAGTACATGTCGTGTAAACGACGGTAAGTGGTGAGAGCGTGTATGAAGAAGTACACCCCTGCAGGGTTAACATCATCTATTCGAATAGCCGCGTCTGCGGTAAAGGACTACTTGGTGGCCTATACAGTTCATAGACAAGTTAATGGTTACTACTAAAAGACTCAAGATAAGTGTGAGTACCGAGGATGGCCCTCTCGTAGGATGACGAGGGAGGATCCCCGGTGGAGTATTGTGTTGGTGATTAGTGGACTCGTGTGTGAAAATTATTTACTAGCAGTGTCTCGTAGGATAGCTTAGCCAAGAGTCAAAGCTGGCTTGCTGTAATAACTCCACCACCTTCTTGAGAATGAGCATGTATAGTAGGTTCTGTTGTAAGACTTGATGAGTACCTTTGTACTCATGTTTGCTTTAATTGTTGTTTCAGACGACAACACCGCCCCCTCCGATGGGTTTTATGTAGACCTCGACGTCGATGAGTAACTTTCCACCCAGGTGGTGATCCTGGCCATGGATGGCCCTATGTAGATAGACAGGCTTCGAGAAGCCTTCTTTCTTTCTAGTGTCTGTACTCAGACTATTTGCTTCCGCATGTGCTTGTATACTTGTATGACTTGAGTGTCGGGTCATGTGACCCCTACCTGTATGAACATGTTATGTATGGCTCTCTAGAGTCTTTAAATAAAGTACTTGAGTTGTAGAGTTTTGTTGTGATGCCATGTTGTATTTGCACATGTCGAGCATATTGTGTGTATGATTGAAATGCTTGGTATGTGTGGGATCCGACAATCTGGTTGTTTATCCTTGGCAGCCTCTCTTATGGGGAAATGTAGTCTAGTGCTCCTTGAGCCATGGTAGTCCGCTACAGCCCGATTCACCGGAGTCCTGCTAGCCCAGCACTACTGCTCAGGACACTTGACTGGCCGGCATGTGTTTCACTTCGTTCCTATGTCTGTCCCTTCAGGGAAATGTCACATAGTGACTTCCAGAGTCCTTCCTAGCCTGCTACAGTCTGGGTTCCCCGGAGTCCTGTTAGCCCAGTGCTACAGCCCGGATTCACTCGCTGATGACCGACATGCTCGATGTGATTCATGTATGCCTGTCTCCATAGGTCTGTGCCGCTTTGGGTTCACGACTAGCCATGTCGGTCCGGGTTCTCTGTCTTATGGATGCTAGCGACACTATAATATACGTGAGCCAATAGACGCAAACGGTCCCGGGCCATGGTAAGGAGACACCCGTGGGGATACCGTGCGTGAGGCCGCAATGTGATATGAGATGTTACCGGCTAGATTGATGTGACTTGGAATCGGGGTCCTGACAGCGTTGGCATCAGAGCCGGACTGCCTGTAAGTTCGTTGAGCCAAACTAGTCGATGTCGAGTCTAGAAATGCTTTAGTTATATGTAGGGGAATTGATTGTGGAAGGGAGCATAAGGCTCTTTTACTCCTTTACCTTATGCCCTCTGATCTGAGTCATTCTCTTCTCTTTCTATGTGGGTTAAGGACTAGGCTCTCTTCTTTCTATCAGGTTCACGTGTTACTAATCCATAGTAGCTTATAGGATTGTTGTTACCAGCCATAGTACAGTTTCTACTACTTTTAGTATGTTGCCAGTTGCATCAGAACCTTGATATGATGTTGTTGAGTGGTATTGCAAACTGTTGTGGATGTATCAAATCTTTTTCTGATCATTTACAGCCGTTATGCTGTCCGATTTCCCCTAGAAAATTCTAATGCCTTTGCATTATTTTGTGCTTTCAGATGGCCACCCGTTCGCAGAACTAAGTGGTTCGTCTGACCCGGTGCCTCGATGTGCCCGGCCACACGGCCATGTTGGTTCGAGTGATGGTCGAGTCAGGTTATCGGTGGTATCCGGAATATACCATCGAGGAGCAGTTCAGAGACTTCAACCAGAGCCAGTACCTTTGTACCGTCAGGATATATCCCTCTTATCCTGGAGCCACTGAGCCCCTTCACTGTTCCTATGGACTTGGGGTCACTATTGAGATGTCGGTGCAGGATGCAACCTATTCAATGATGACTATCTGTCACACCCTAGCTAGTTCAAGCATTAGAGTGTGCATCATGTTTAATTTTCTCTTAAATTTGAAATGGGGAAAGCAGAAACCCCCAACACCCCCCGGAAACAACTAGGGTTTACTAAAATTATTTTCAATGAACCTGAAATGCCCTTCTAAAAAGTTCACCCTCCTTGTCTTGGGTTAAAACCTCTGGCAAAATTGGTGCACAATTTTCTAGGTCAACAGAAGGTCATTGAATTAAATTATAAGTATTTGAATTTGGGCATTTAAATGCTATAAAATAATTTAAATGCTCAAATAATCCTAGAAATAAATGTTTGCTATTGGAAATAATCTAAACAGAGCCCACAATTATTTTCAGGATTTTTGGAAACGTTTTAGTATTTTATTTAAAGCCCAACAGTTGCAGTTAATTAGAAAAACATAAACAAATAAAAAGAGAGAGAGAGAGAGAGGGAAGCCCACCCGGGCTTTACCTGTGCTGGCCCAGCCACCTGGCTCGGCCCAGCCTACTGGCTCTGCCAGTCGTCGTCCTCCTCGCGCCAGAAGGACGCGGAGCGCGTGGCCGGCGCCCGCGGCCACACGCCAGCCACCTCCTGCTTCCGCCGACGCCTGGAGACGCCTAGGGGTGCCACGCGACCCCCATGTCCCCCTCTCATCCTCGCTCACTCTCCCCTCGTCTCCCTCACCCTCTCCCGCACCATGGCTGACGAGCTTGTCGCCGTCTCACCGCCGTAGTCGCGCTCTCCGTCACCCCATCGCCTCTCTAACCTGTCCAGAAGCTCCGCCGCGACGCCCTCGCCCTCCCCACCGAGCCACGCATCGCCGGAGGCCCTGCATCGTTGCCATCGGATCGTCTTCAACCTCGTTCCCGGTCGGATGCTGTTCATCGATTCGCCTCACTCCGGTCGCCCCCGAGCCCACTGAGGTGCTCATCGACGTCCCTGTGAGCTCCGCCGCCTTTCCCCTCTTCTTTCCCACGCGTTTGCACCCTCTAGGCCATAGTTCCACCATGGCCGAAGCTCATCTCCGCTCGAGCTCGTCGCCGGCGTCGCTCCGGCGACCATTTGGTCCTCCCGTGCTATGCAACATGCTTGCCGCATCGCGTAGTGCCTCGCTAGCGCTTCAGTTTCCGTGTTTGCACGCCGCAGCCCACTCCCCGCACATGGCCGAACTCCGGCCGCCGCCTTGGAGCTCGCCGTCGTCATCTCCGGCCACCGTAGGCCCGGCCTCCACCACCACTGGATGCGCGACTGCAAGAGCTCTCCAACGAGCCCAAGAACGGCCTCGCCCGTGCCCTGTGGGCGTTTTCTGAGCTGCGCCACCGTCTCGGGCCTCGCCGGCGTCGAGTCGCCGGCGAGTTTGACCCAGTTTGACTCCTGGGTGGGCCCAGGTAGACCCCCCTGAGTCTATGACAGGTGGGGCCGGTCTGCTAACTAATTTAGGATTAGTTTTAATTAATTTTAATTAAATCAGTCACTGACATGTGGGCCCAGGCCCCACTGACAGCTAATTAGTGTTAATCTAATCCTGTTAATTAGCTGAGAGGCTGACAGAAGGGGCCCACCAGTCAGGTTTGACCTGGGCTGGCGCCTTTGACCTGCTGAGGTCAGCATGACGCAATGCTGACGCAGTAATGCATTTTCTGGATTTATTTTTATTCAGGAATTTCCAGAAAATAGTTAAAACTTCTAAAAATCATAGAAAATCAACCATAGCTCCAAATGCAAAGATTTATATATGAAAAATGATCAGAAAAATTCAATCTATCCATCTGTAATGGTTTCATGCATGACAAAACAAGTTTACCTTGCTGTTTAAGCAGAATAAGGAAATGCACTATTAAGGCCATGTTTAATGAGCTAATATTTGAATCTTTGATTCAAATGAGTTCATTCCTTTCTGTTATAGCTTGCATTAGGCCAAGACACATTCATATTGCCATGTCATAGCATGCATCATATTGTTGCATATCGTCATGTGTTGATTGTGTTCCGATGTGTTCTTCGTGGTAGGTTCTGCCTCCGAGGATATTCACGAGTATCCAACTGAAGGGCAGTATCCCACTACCACTCCATCAGGCAAGCAACCATTGATCATTCCGATACAAACCCATGTTCTCGCTTCTGCTCTTGTTTACTGCATTAAGACAACGCGATTCAAACTGCTGTGTGCTACGGTAGTTGAACCCTTATCCTCTGCATGACCTGTCATTGCCACAGTAACTAGATGAAACCCACTAGCATGTGTAGGAGTTGATTGAGCCATGTATGTGATTCCTACCTTGCTATGCCTGCTATGCTTAGAGTTGTGTCAGGTCTGGTTCATCTGGGTGATGGGCCAGAGTGAAATGCTTATGCCGGTAATGTGAGGGATGTGTTGAACATGTTTTGGTAAAGGTATCGATGAGAGGCCATGTAGGAGTACATGGTGGGTTGTTTCATTGAGGCCGTCCCTAAGAACTGAGATCTGTATGTGTGATTTAAGATTCAGCTACTACCATGCATTGGGATCCTTAATTGACCCTCTCGGCTTCTTAACCACCCTAGTACTCTGTCCAGGAGTTGCAAATAGTTTCTGGTGTTTGTAGGTTATGTGTTGGCGGCCGTGCGTAGCGCTGACCCTAGGGGTGGGCTATGTTGCGGTAGATACACCGTGGCACGGTGTACCGAGTCACCCGTTTGGTGTCTCGGGATCCCTGTTCACATCGTTCGGGGCCGTATGTGGAAACCTCGGCCGGACTCCCTGCGGATGGAACCTGGATAGGCGATAAACCTGGACTAGAGACTTAAGTGTTTAGGTAGGCCGTGGCCGACACCCTCGCTGGGCTTCCGCTTGAAGGTTGCCGAGTACATGTCGTGTAAACGGCGGTAAGTGGTGAAAGCGTGTATGAAGAAGTACACCCCTGCAGGGTATAAAACTATTCGAATAGCCGCGTCCGCGGTAAAGGACTACTTGGTTGCCTATACAGTTCATAGACAAGTTAATGGGTACTAATAAAAGACTCAAGATAAGTGTGAGTACCGAGGATGGCCCTCTCGTAGGATGACGAGGGAGGATCCCCGGTGGAGTATTGTGTTGGTGAGTAGTGGACTCGTGTGCGAAAACTATTTTACTGGTGAAGTTCCGTAGGATAGCTTAGCCAAGAGTCAAAGCTGGCTTGCTGCATTAACCCCACCACCTTCTTGAGAATAAGCATGTATAGTAGGTTCTGATGTAAGACTTGCTGAGTACCTTTGTACTCATGTTTGCTTAATTACTGTTTTCAGACGACAACACCGCCCCCTCCGATGGGTTCTACGTAGACCTTGACGTCGACGAGTGACTAGCCACCCAGGTGGTGATCCTGGCCATGGAGGGCCCTATGTAGATAGACAGGCTTCGAGAAGCCTTCTTTCTTTCTAGAGTCTGTACTCAGACTAGTTGCTTCCGCATGTGCTTGTATGTTTGTATGACTTGAGTGTCGGGTCATGTGACCCCTATCTGTATGAACATGTTATGTATGGCTCCCTGGAGCCTTTAAATAAAGTACTTGAGTTGTAGAGTTTTGTTGTGATGCCATGTTGTATGTACTCATATCGGGCATATTGTGTGTATGATTGAAATGCTTGGTATGAGTGGGATCCGACAATCTAGTTGTTTATCCTTGGCAGCCTTTCTTATGGGGAAATGTAGTCTAGTGTTCCTCGAGCCATAGTAGTCCGCTACAGCCCGGTTCACCGGAGTCCTGCTAGCCTAGCACTACTGTTCAGGACACTTGACTGGCCGGCATGTGTTTCACTTCGTTCCTATGTCTGTCCCTTCGGGGAAATGTCACGCTGTGACTTCCGGAGTCCTGCCTAGCCTGCTACAGCCCGGGTTCCCCGGAGTCCTGTTAGCCCAGTGCTACAGCCCGGAATCAATCGCTGATGACCGACATGCTCGATGTGATTCATGTATGCCTGTCTCCATAGGTCTGTGCCGCTTTGGGTTCATGACTAGCCATGTCGGCCCGGGTTCTCTGTCATATGGATGCTAGCGACACTATCATATACGTGAGCCAAAAGGCGCAAACGGTCCCGGGCCATGGTAAGGCGACACCCGTGGGATACCGTGCGTGAGGCCGCAAAGTGATATGAGGTGTTACCGGCTAGATCGATGTGACTTGGAATCGGGGTCCTGACAGCGTTGGCATCAGAGCTGGACTGCCTGTAGGTTCGTTGAGCCAAACTGGTCGATGTCGAGTCTAGAAATGCTTTAGTTATATGTAGGGGAATTGATTGTGGGAGGGAACGTAAGGCTCTTTTACTCCTTTACCCTATGCCTCTGATCTGAGTCATTCTCTTCTCATTCAACGTGGGTTAAGGACTAGGCTCTCTCCTTCTATCAGGTTCACGTGTTACTAATCCGTAGTAGCTTATAGGATTGATGCTACAAGCCCCAGTTCAGTTTCTACTATTTTAGTATGTTGCTAATTGGATCAGAATCTTGATATGATGTTGTTGAGTGGTATTGCGAACTGTTGTGGATGTCTCAAATCTTTTTCTGAGCATTTACAGCTGTTATGCTGTCCAATTTTCCCTAGAAATTCTGATGTCTTTGCATTGTGGTTGTGCTTTCAGATGGCCAACCGTGTTCAAAACCAAGTGGTTCGCCTGACCCGGTGCCTCGACGTGCCCGGTCATACTGCTATGTTAGTCCGGGTAATGATCGAGACGGGCTACCGTTGGTATCCCGAATACACCGTCGAAGAGCAGTTCCGCGACTTTAATCAAAGCCAATATCTCTGCACCGTCAGGATATTTCCTTCTTATCCTGGATCTACCGAGCCCCTTCACTGTTCCTATGGACTCGGGGTTACTGTTGAGATGGCTGTGCAGGATGCTGCCTATTCCATGATGACCATCTTGCGAGTCCGGACTGGCCTGCTTCGGAACACCGACTTCCGTTACATGCCAGCTTCACTTCCGGGAGCGCAAGGGTATCTTCAGGCTATCTATGCTGACTCCACTCAGGAGGACTCATTAACTCGTACCACTGCCGAGATGCTCGAAGATAAGGACCGAGAGAATCGGGCCTTGAGGCTGGAGCTTTTCAATACCCGTGCTGATCATTGGGCCACATTGACTCGGTTTGCACCTGCGGTGCAAGCTGGATGTATGGATACAAGGGATCTGTATCCTGTGAGATCAGCTCTGCCAGACATGGTGGATTGGCGTGATGTGGGAGGCATCACCCCACCCCGTGGTCCCCGCAGGCCACCGTTTGTTGGTCCAAGACCTCATCCTAGCCCCTATGGTCCACAGGCTCCTCAGGACCGTCTGTTCCCGGATGGTCACGTTGAACTTCCAGGCTATGGAGGTGACTTCTATGAGGACTACTACGGAGCTGTCTGAGTTAGTAGTAGTACCACTAGTATTGTAGTAGTTGTATCTCCACTGTCCTGCGAGACTTGTGGAATATGACTTTGTGTGTAATCAAATCCGGAGGTGTAGACAAATACTGTATAGGAGCTTGGAATGCCTCCGATGAGATGTAACGTCTTTCATCATAGTTGTACTGTAGCCTGGGCTTGTACTAAACTATGTATGATGTGTATGACCGTTGGTATATATATGGCAGTTTTATATTACCATGACATACGGATGAACATCTCTGCATTCCGCGTTATCCATTACATTCTGCACTCCTTGCTAAGTTTGAGCCATCCTTATCTAAACCATTGTCTTGTTTTCTCCTAGGATGGTCAACACCCGCAGCAACCCTGCTGCCTCGGAGCAGGGGGAAGCCAGTGCAGCTAGAGGTGAAAATCTGCCTCACCCGCCTTCTCTGGCCGAAGTAATGCTGGAGGCGGAAAGAAACAAGCGTGAGACTAACCGCCTGCTAGAGCGGATTGAGCAGAACACTGCACGCCACCCACGAAATGACTTGGTGTCAATCAATGACTTTATCAAGCTGTACCCACCAAAGTTTAACCATTCCGTCGAACCCCTCGACGCGGATGACTGGCTTCGCAGCATCACTCACAAGCTACGTTCTGCCAACGTAGCCGAAGCCGACAAGGTTACCTATGCTGCCTATCACCTCGAAGGCCCTGCTAGCCTTTGGTGGGAAAACTTCGAAGCTATGCGCCCGGTCGGCCAAGTTACTACTTGGGCTGAGTTCAGTGAGGCTTTCCGCGAGCATCACATTCCGGAAGGTCTCATGGATCGCAAGAGGGAGGAGTTCTGCAACTTCACCCAAGGAAGACTGACTGTGGATGCTTATAGTCGTGAATTTGGAAATCTGGCACGCTATGCTCCCGAAGAGGTATCTACTGACGCTAAGAAGCAAGCAAGGTTCCGCAAGGGACTTAGCCCTGAGCTTCGCCGCGATCTTCGTCTGCACGAGTGCACCTCCTTTCAGAAGTTGGTCAATAAAGCCATCAGTGCTGAGACAGGCCAGACTGATTATGACGCTTCACGCAAGCACTCCCGTGACTTTGGCTCTTCATCCGGCTCTGGAGCTCAGAAGCGCCGGGTGTGGATCCCAAGCACGGCACTGCCACCCAGGTTCATCCCGAGGCCATCCTTTGAGGCGCCTCGTCCCAACCAGCAATTTGCACCGCCCAAGCCCTATGGTGGCCCCGCTGCTAATGCTGCTCCACGCCCCAATGTGGTGACATGCTTTAAGTGTGGAGAGCCGGGTCACTATAGCCGAGAGTGTCCCCAGAACAACAACCCCAATCAAACTGGAAAGTCCGTTGGCCGTGGTAAGCCCGCGGGAAAAACATTCTACGCCAAGCCGGCCACCACTGCACGTGGCCATGTCAACTATGTTTCAGCCGAGGAGGCTCATGAGGATCCCAACGTCGTCCTTGGTACGCTCCTTGTTAACTGCCATCCGGCATCTGTTCTTTTCGATACTGGAGCATCTCATTCATTCATATCCGAGAGCTATGCTCGATTGCATAACACGACATTCTGTGACATGCCCACTTCCATGGTAATTCAAACTCCGGGTTCCAAATGGCAAACTTCTAGAGTAAGTCATGGGAACGAAATTCTTGTCGATAGACTTGTCTTCCTTGCATCCTTGATAGCTCTCAAGTCCACGGACATAAACATCATCTTGGGTATGGACTGGATGTCAGCTCATTACGCTAAGATTGATTGTGCCACTAGAACCGTTCAGCTTACTCACCCATCGGGCAAGACAGTCAATGTCTTAACTCGAGTGGCCAAGCGCCAGCTTTACTCCCTAAATGCCAACCCCCTTCCAGACCTTGAGGATGTTCCGATAGTCCGAGACTTTCCGGATGTCTTTCCAGAAGAACTGCCAGGTGTTCCACCTGACAGGGATGTCGAGTTTGTGATAGACCTTGTTCCAGGAACCGTGCCAATTTCTAGAAGACCCTACAAGATGGCACCCTTAGAACTAGCCGAGCTTAAGAACCAACTCGATGAGTCCTTGAAAAAGGGTTTCATCCGTCCTAGTTCCTCTCCTTGGGCTTGCCCCGTCCTCTTCGTCAAGAAGAAGGATGGAACGGATCGAATGGTTGTGGACTACCGCCCTGTCAACCTGGTCACCATCAAGAACAAATACCCGCTTCCTAGGATTAACGATCTGTATGATCAGCTCGCTGGATCCTCAGTCTTTTCCAAGATGGATTTGAGGTTGGGCTACCATCAAATCAAAATCAGAAACGGGGACATTCCCAAAACGGCCTTTGTTACTCGTTATGGCCAATACGAGTACACCGTCATGTCCTTCGGTTTAACCAATGCCCCAGCTACCTTCTCTCGGTTAATGAACTCGGTTTTCATGGAGTACTTGGATAAATTCGTCGTGGTATACCTCGATGACATACTCATCTACTCCAAGAATGAAGAGGAACATGCCGAACATCTAAGGCTGGTATTGATGAAACTTCGAGAGCATCGCCTTTATGCCAAATTCTCCAAGTGTGAATTTTGGTTGCCAGAAGTGACCTATCTAGGCCATGTAATCTCTGGCAAGGGTATTGCTGTCAATCCCGAGCGAGTTCAAGCCGTCCTTGATTGGACTCCACCTGAGACGGTCAAGCAAGTTCGGAGTTTCCTTGGCTTAGCGAGCTATTGCCGCCGCTTCGTCGAGAATTTCTCCAAGGTTGCTAAACCTCTAACTGAACTCCTCAAGAAAGATAAAAAGTTCGAGTGGACTCCACAGTGCGAGTTCAGCTTTCAGGAACTGAAAAGACGCCTGACATCTGCTCCCGTACTGGTACCACCAGATTTCTCCAAGGACTTTATTATCTATTGCGACGCCTCGCGACAAGGACTAGGTTGCATACTCATGCAGGATCGTCAGGTAATTGCCTATGCTTCACGGCAATTACACCCACATGAGGAAAATTATCCCACACATGATCTAGAGCTTGCAGCTGTAGTCCATGCACTTAAAACCTGGCGACATTACCTCCTCGGTAATCGTTGCGAGATCTTCACCGATCACCAAAGTTTGAAATATATCTTCACCCAACCAGACTTGAATCTCAGGCAAAGACGTTGGGTTGAGTTGATCTCGGATTACGACTTAGGAATAACTTACACCCCGGGCAAAGCCAATGTCATGGCTGATGCACTAAGCCGTAAATCCTATTGTAACAACCTGATGTTACAACAGAGTCAACCACCTCTCCATGAGGAATTCCGTAAGCTTAACCTTCACATTGTTCCTCGAGGATTCCTATCCACCCTGGTGGCGAAACCTACCCTTATGGATCAAATCATAACCGCCCAGCGGTATGATAAGGGCATATCCCGGATTAAGGAAAACATCGCTAGCGGAGTTGCTAAATGTTTCTCCATGGATGAGCGAGGTGCTGTCTTCTTCGAGAACCGTTTGGTGGTTCCCAAGAAACAACATCTGCGCCAGTTGATCCTTAAGGAAGCTCATGAATCCCCTCTCACCATTCATCCCGGTAGTACTAAAATGTATCAAGACCTACGCCAGAGGTTTTGGTGGACTAGGATGAAGAGAGAAATCGCTCAATACATTGCTAATTGCGACGTTTGTCGTCGTGTTAAAGCAGAGCATCAACGGCCTGCTGGCACTCTTCAACCTTTGGCTATTCCCGAATGGAAATGGGATAAAATCAGTATGGATTTCATCACTGGGTTTCCCAGGACCAAGAGAGGGAATAATGCCATCTTCGTCGTGATCGACCGTCTTTCCAAAGTAGCCCACTTTCTACCTGTTCGTGAGAGTATCACCGCTAGCCAGCTAGCCGATTTATACATCTCCCGAATAGTGTCTCTTCATGGTGTTCCATTGGAAATTAACTCAGACCGTGGGAGTCTCTTCACCTCTCGATTTTGGGAAAGTTTCCAAAATGCTATGGGAACTCGTCTCTCTTTTAGTACTGCCTTCCATCCTCAATCAAGTGGTCAAGTAGAGCGAGTCAATCAAATTCTGGAAGATATGCTCCGAGCTTCTGTCATCTCGTTCGGAATGAGTTGGGAGAAATGCCTTCCATTCGCGGAGTTTGCTTATAACAATAGTTATCAAGCCAGCTTGGGCAAGGCTCCTTTCGAAGTTCTCTATGGACGAAAATGTCGAACGCCTCTTAACTGGTCAGAAACCGGGGAAAGACAACTCTTTGGCCCGGATATGATTCAGGAAGCAGAAGAGCAGGTTCGCGTTATTCGTGAGAAATTGAAAACAGCCCAATCTCGTCAAAAGAGTCAATATGATCGTAAACATAAGCCTATGACTTATGAAGTCGACGAGAAGGCTTACCTTCGGGTTACTCCGTTAAAGGGAACCCATCGTTTCGGTATCAAAGGCAAATTGGCCCCTCGTTACATTGGACCCTTTCGCATTCTTGCCAAACGAGGAGAAGTTGCCTACCAATTGGAACTACCTCCGCATCTTTCCAGAGTTCACAATGTCTTCCACGTTTCACAACTCAGGCGTTGCTTCGCGGATCCTATCCGTGGAGTGGACCACGAAACGCTTGATCTACAAGATAACCTCTCCTATCGGGAATATCCCGTTCGTATCCTTGATCAGGCCGAGCGTACCACTCGACGTCAGAATATCAAGTTTCTCAAGGTTCAATGGTCACACCATTCCGAGAAAGAAGCCACTTGGGAAAGGGAGGATCGTCTTCGACTTGAGTACCCCACCTTCTTCCCGGAGGATCCTAAATCTCGGGACGAGATTCTTTTGAGTGGGGGTGAGTTGTCACACCCTAGCTAGTTCAAGCATTAGAGTGTGCATCATGTTTAAATTTCTCTTAAATTTGAAATGGGGAAAGCAGAAACCCCCAACACCCCCTGGAAACAACTAGGGTTTACTAAAATTATTTTCAATGAACCTGAAATGCCCTTCTAAAAAGTTCACCCTCCTTGTCTTGGGTTAAAACCTCTGGCAAAATTGGTGCACAATTTTCTAGGTCAACAGAAGGTCATTGAATTAAATCATAAGTATTTGAATTTGGGCATTTAAATGCTATAAAATAATTTAAATGCTCAAATAATCCTGGAAATAAATGTTTGCTGTTGGAAATAATCTAAACAGAGCCCACAATTATTTTCAGGATTTTTGGAAACGTTTTAGTATTTTATTTAAAGCCCAACAGTTGCAGTTAATTAGAAAAACAGAAACAAATAAAAAGAGAGAGAGAGAGAGAGGGAAGCCCACCCGGGCCTTACCTGTGCTGGCCCAGCCACCTGGCTCGGCCCAGCCTACTGGCTCTGCCAGTCGTCGTCCTCCTCGCGCCAGAAGGACGCGGAGCGCGTGGCCGGCGCCCGCGGCCACACGCCGGCCACCTCCTGCTTCCGCCGACGCCTGGAGACGCCTAGGGGTGCCACGCGACCCCCACGTCCCCCTCTCATCCTCGCTCACTCTCCCCTCGTCTCCCTCACCCTCTCCCGCACCATGGCCGACGAGCTTGTCGCCGTCTCACCGCCGTAGTCGCGCTCTCCGTCACCCCCTCGCCTCTCTGACCTGTCCAGAAGCTCCGCCGCGACGCCCTCGCCCTCCCCACCGAGCCACGCATCGCCGGAGGCCCTGCATCGCCGCCATCGGATCGTCTTCAACCTCGGTACCCGCCGGACGCCGTTCATCGATTCGCCTCGCTCCGGTCGCCCCCGAGCCCACTGAGCTGCTCATCGACCTCCCTGTGAGCTCCGCCGCCTTTCCCCTCTTCTTTCCCACGCGTTTGCACCCTCTAGGCCATAGTTCCACCATGGCCGAAGCTCGTCTCCGCTCGAGCTCGTCGCCGGCGTCGCTCCGGCGACCATTTGGTCCTCCCGTGCTATGCAACGTGCTTGCCGCATCGCGTAGTGCCTCGCTAGCGCTTCAGTTTCCGTGTTTGCACGCCGCAGCCCACTCCCCGCACATGGCCGAACTCCGGCCGCCGCCTTGGAGCTCGCCGTCGTCGTCTCCGGCCACCGTAGGCCCGGCCTCCACCACCACTAGATGCGC
Source organism: Triticum aestivum (assembly GCF_018294505.1). NCBI lineage: Eukaryota > Viridiplantae > Streptophyta > Magnoliopsida > Poales > Poaceae > Triticum > Triticum aestivum. The sequence goes on from NC_057794.1 coordinate 376,640,031, forward strand.
GACTGCAAGAGCTCTCCAACGAGCCCAAGAACGGCCTCGCCCGTGCCCTGTGGGCGTTTTCCGAGCTGCGCCACCGTCTCGGGCCTCGCCGGCGTCGAGTCGCCGGCGAGTTTGACCCAGTTTGACTCCTGGGTGGGCCCAGGTAGACCCCCCTGAGTCTATGACAGGTGGGGCCGGTCTGCTAACTAATTTAGGATTAGTTTTAATTAATTTTAATTAAATCAGTCACTGACATGTGGGCCCAGGCCCCACTGACAGCTAATTAGTGTTAATCTAATCCTGTTAATTAGCTGAGAGGCTGACAGAAGGGGCCCACCAGTCAGGTTTGACCTGGGCTGGCGCCTTTGACCTGCTGAGGTCAGCATGACGCAATGCTGACGCAGTAATGCATTTTCTGGATTTATTTTTATTCAGGAATTTCCAGAAAATAGTTAAAACTTCTAAAAATCATAGAAAATCAACCATAGCTCCAAATGCAAAGATTTATATATGAAAAATGATCAGAAAAATTCAATCTATCCATCTGTAATGGTTTCATGCATGACAAAACAAGTTTACCTTGCTGTTTAAGCAGAATAAGGAAATGCACTATTAAGGCCATGTTTAATGAGCTAATATTTGAATCTTTGATTCAAATGAGTTCATTCCTTTCTGTTATAGCTTGCATTAGGCCAAGACACATTCATATTGCCATGTCATAGCATGCATCATATTGTTGCATATCGTCATGTGTTGATTGTGTTCCGATGTGTTCTTCGTGGTAGGTTCTGCCTCCGAGGATATTCACGAGTATCCAACTGAAGGGCAGTATCCCACTACCACTCCATCAGGCAAGCAACCATTGATCATTCCGATACAAACCCATGTTCTCGCTTCTGCTCTTGTTTACTGCATTAAGACAACGCGATTCAAACTGCTGTGTGCTACGGTAGTTGAACCCTTATCCTCTGCATGACCTGTCATTGCCACAGTAACTAGATGAAACCCACTAGCATGTGTAGGAGTTGATTGAGCCATGTATGTGATTCCTACCTTGCTATGCCTGCTATGCTTAGAGTTGTGTCAGGTCTGGTTCATCTGGGTGATGGGCCAGAGTGAAATGCTTATGCCGGTAATGTGAGGGATGTGTTGAACATGTTTTGGTAAAGGTATCGATGAGAGGCCATGTAGGAGTACATGGTGGGTTGTTTCATTGAGGCCGTCCCTAAGAACTGAGATCTGTATGTGTGATTTAAGATTCAGCTACTACCATGCATTGGGATCCTTAATTGACCCTCTCGGCTTCTTAACCACCCTAGTACTCTGTCCAGGAGTTGCAAATAGTTTCTGGTGTTTGTAGGTTATGTGTTGGCGGCCGTGCGTAGCGCTGACCCTAGGGGTGGGCTATGTTGCGGTAGATACACCGTGGCACGGTGTACCGAGTCACCCGTTTGGTGTCTCGGGATCCCTGTTCACATCGTTCGGGGCCGTATGTGGAAACCTCGGCCGGACTCCCTGCGGATGGAACCTGGATAGGCGATAAACCTGGACTAGAGACTTAAGTGTTTAGGTAGGCCGTGGCCGACACCCTCGCTGGGCTTCCGCTTGAAGGTTGCCGAGTACATGTCGTGTAAACGGCGGTAAGTGGTGAAAGCGTGTATGAAGAAGTACACCCCTGCAGGGTATAAAACTATTCGAATAGCCGCGTCCGCGGTAAAGGACTACTTGGTTGCCTATACAGTTCATAGACAAGTTAATGGGTACTAATAAAAGACTCAAGATAAGTGTGAGTACCGAGGATGGCCCTCTCGTAGGATGACGAGGGAGGATCCCCGGTGGAGTATTGTGTTGGTGAGTAGTGGACTCGTGTGCGAAAACTATTTTACTGGTGAAGTTCCGTAGGATAGCTTAGCCAAGAGTCAAAGCTGGCTTGCTGCATTAACCCCACCACCTTCTTGAGAATAAGCATGTATAGTAGGTTCTGATGTAAGACTTGCTGAGTACCTTTGTACTCATGTTTGCTTAATTACTGTTTTCAGACGACAACACCGCCCCGTCCGATGGGTTCTACGTAGACCTTGACGTCGACGAGTGACTAGCCACCCAGGTGGTGATCCTGGCCATGGAGGGCCCTATGTAGATAGACAGGCTTCGAGAAGCCTTCTTTCTTTCTAGAGTCTGTACTCAGACTAGTTGCTTCCACATGTGCTTGTATGTTTGTATGACTTGAGTGTCGGGTCATGTGACCCCTATCTGTATGAACATGTTATGTATGGCTCCGTGGAGCCTTTAAATAAAGTACTTGAGTTGTAGAGTTTTGTTGTGATGCCATGTTGTATGTACTCATATCGGGCATATTGTGTGTATGATTGAAATGCTTGGTATGAGTGGGATCCGACAATCTAGTTGTTTATCCTTGGCAGCCTTTCTTATGGGGAAATGTAGTCTAGTGTTCCTCGAGCCATAGTAGTCCGCTACAGCCCGGTTCACCGGGGTCCTGCTAGCCTAGCACTACTGTTCAGGACACTTGACTGGCCGGCATGTGTTTCACTTCGTTCCTATGTCTGTCCCTTCGGGGAAATCTCACGTTGTGACTTCCGGAGTCCTGCCTAGCCTGCTACAGCCCGGGTTCCCCGGAGTCCTGTTAGCCCAGTGCTACAGCCCGGAATCAATCGCTGATGACCGTCATGCTCGATGTGATTCATGTATGCCTATCTCCATAGGTCTGTGCCGCTTTGGGTTCATGACTAGCCATGTCGGCCCAGGTTCTCTGTCATATGGATGCTAGCGACACTATCATATACGTGAGCCAAAAGGCGCAAACGGTCCCGGGCTATGGTAAGGCGACACCCGTGGGATACCATGCGTGAGGCCGCAAAGTGATATGAGGTGTTACCGACTAGATCGATGTGACTTGGAATCGGGGTCCTGACACTATCATTCGAGCCAGGACTGCCTTGCTTCAGAACACCGATTTCCGTTACATGCTAGCCTCACTTCCTGGAGAACAGGGGTACTATCAAGCTTTGTACTATGACTCATCACATGAGGAGTCACTACTCCGCACCACTGCCGAGATGCTCGAGGATAAGGACCGCGAAAATCGGGCCTTGCGTATGGAGCTTTTCCACACTTGTTCTGATCATTGGGCCACTTTGACTCGGTTTGCACCTGCGATGCAGGCAGGATACATGGACATGAGGGACCTGTACCCTGTACAGTCTGGATTGCCAGATTGTATGGAGTGGCGCAATGTAGGAGGCATCACCCCTCCTCGTGGTTCCCATCTGCCACCGCCTATGGGACCGTGGCCACATCCGAGTCCCTATGGTCCGCAGGCTCCGCAGGACCGTCTGTTCCCAGATGATCATGGTCCACTTCCAGGCTTTGGTGGCGACTTTTATGAGGTTTACTACGGAGCCGTCTGAGCTAGTAGTAGTTTGACTAGTACTGTAATAGTTGTATTCTCCACAGTCCTACGTGACCCGTGGGATACGACTTGGTGTGTATCACGCTCCGGAGGTGTAGAAAAATAATGTATAGGAGCTTGGAATGCCTCCGATGAGATGTAATGTCTTTCACCGTAGTTGTACTCTAGCATGGGCTTGTACTAAACTATGTACGGTGTGTATGACCAATGGTATATAAATGACAGTTTCTATATTACCATGTCGTGCAATGAACATCTTAGCATTCCATGTTATCCATTACATTCTGCACTTCCTTGCTAAGTTTGCGCCATCCTTATCTAAACCGTTGTCTTGTTTTCTCCTAGGATGGTCAACACCAGCAACAACCCTGCTACCCCGGAGCAGGGGGAAGCCAGTGCAGCTAGGGGTGAAAATCTGCCTCACCTGCCTTCTCTGGCCGAAGTTATGCTAGAGGCAGAAAGAAACAAGCGTGAGACTAACCGCTTGCTGGAGCGGATTGAGCAGAACACTGCACGCCATCAGCGAAAAGACTTGGTGTCAATCAATGACTTCATCAAGTTGTACCCACCAAAGTTTAATCATTCCGTCGATCCCCTCGACGCGGATGACTGGCTCCGCAGCATCACACACAAGCTACGTTCTGCCAACGTAGCCAAAGCTGATAAGGTTACCTATGCTGCCTATCACCTCGAAGGCCCTGCTAGCCTTTGGTGGGAAAACTTTGAGGCTATGCGCCCGGTCGGCCAAATCACTACTTGGGCTGAGTTCAGTGAGGCTTTCCATGAGCATCACATCCCGGAAGGTCTCATAGATCGCAAGAGGGAAGAGTTCTGCAATTTCACCCAAGGAAGACTGACTGTGGATGCATATAGTCGTGAATTTGGGAATCTGGCATGATATGCTCCTGAAGAGGTATCCACCGACGCTAAGAACCAGGCAAGGTTCCGCAAGGGACTTAGCCCTGAGCTTCGCCGCGATCTTCCTCTACACGAGTGCACCTCCTTTCAGAAGTTGGTCAATAAAGCCATCAGTGCTGAGACAGGCCAGTCTGACTATGACGCTTCACGCAAGCACTCTCGTGATTTTGGTTCTTCATCCGGCTCTGGATCTCAGAAGCGCTGGGTGTGGATCCCAAGCAGGGCACTGCCACCCAGGTTCATTCCGAGGCCATCCTTTGAGGCGCCTCGCCCCAACTAGCAGTTTGCACTGTCTAAGCCCTATGGTGGCCCCGCTGCTAATGCTGCTCCACGCCCCAATGTTGTGACATATTTTAAGTGTAGAGAGCCGGGTCACTACAGTCGAGAGTGTCCCTAGGACAACAACCCCAATCAGTCTGGAAAGTCCGTTGGTCGTGGTAAGCCAGCGGGAAAGACATTCTACGCCAAGCCAGCCACCACTGCACGTGGCCATGTCAACTATGTCTCAGCTGAGGCGGCTCATGAGGATCCTAACGTCGTCCTTGGTATGCTCCTTGTTAATTGCCATCTGACATCTGTTCTTTTTGATACTGGAGCATCTCATTCATTCATATCTGAGAACTATGCTCGATTGCATAACACGACATTCTGTGACATGCCCACTTCCATGGTAATTCAAACTCCGGGTTCCAAATGGCAAACTTCTAGAGTAAGCCATGGGAACAAAATTCTTGTCGATAGAATTGTCTTCCTTGCATATTTAATAGCTCTCAAGTCCTCGGACATAAGCATCATCTTGGGTATGGACTGGATGTCAGCTCACTATGCTAAGATTGATTGTGCTACTAGAACCGTTCAACTTACTCACCCATCGGGCAAGACAGTCAATGTCTTAACCCGTGTGGCCAAGCGCCAGCTTTACTCCCTAAATGCCAACCCCTTCCAGACCTTGAGGATGTTCCGGTAGTCCGAGACTTTCCGGATGTCTTTCCAGAAGAACTGCCAGGTGTTCCACCTGACAGGGATGTCGAGTTTGTGATAGACCTTGTTCCAGGAACCGTTCCAATTTCTAGAAGACCCTACAAGATGGCACCCTTAGAACTAGCCGAGCTTAAGAACCAACTCGATGAGTCCTTGAAAAAGGGTTTCATCCGTCCTAGTTCCTCTCCTTGGGCTTGCCCCGTCCTCTTCGTCAAGAAGAAGGATGGAACGGATCGAATGGTTGTGGATTACCGACCTGTCAACTTGGTCACCATCAAGAACAAATATCCGCTTCCCAGGATCAACGATCTGTATGATCAGCTCGCTGGATCCTCAGTCTTTTCCAAGATGGATTTGAGGTTGGGCTACCATCAAATCAAAATCAGAAACGGGGACATTCCCAAATAGGCCTTTGTTACTCGTTATGGCCAATACGAGTACACCGTCATGTCCTTCGGTTTAACCAATGCCCCAGCCACCTTCTCCCGGTTAATGAACTCGGTCTTCATGGAGTACTTGGATAAATTCGTCGTAGTATACCTCGATGACATACTCATCTACTCCAAGAATGAAGAGGAACATGCCGAACATCTAAGGCTGGTATTGATGAAACTTCGAGAGCATCGCCTTTATGCCAAATTCTCCAAGTGTGAATTTTGGTTGCCAGAAGTGACCTATCTAGGCCATGTAATCTCTGGTAAGGGTATTGCTGTCAATCCCGAGCGAGTTCAAGCCGTCCTTGATTGGACTCCACCTGAGACGGTCAAGCAAGTTCGGAGCTTCCTTGGCTTAGCGAGCTATTGCCGCCGCTTCGTCGAGAATTTCTCCAAGGTTGCTAAACCTCTAACTGAACTCCTCAAGAAAGATAAAAAGTTCGAGTGGACTCCACAGTGCGAGTTCAGCTTTCAGGAACTGAAAAGACGCCTGACATCTGCTCCCGTACTGGTACCACCAGATTTCTCCAAGGACTTTATTATCTATTGCGACGCCTCGCGACAAGGACTAGGTTGCATACTCATGCAAGATCGTCAGGTAATTGCCTATGCTTCACGGCAATTACACCCACATGAGGAAAATTATCCCACACATGATCTAGAGCTTGCAGCTGTAGTCCATGCACTTAAAACTTGGCGACATTACCTTCTCGGTAATCGTTGCGAGATCTTCACCGATCACCAAAGTTTGAAATATATCTTCACCCAACCAGATTTGAATCTCAGGCAAAGACGTTGGGTCGAGTTGATCTCGGATTACAACTTAGGAATAACTTACACCCCAGGCAAAGCCAATGTCATGGCTAATGCGCTAAGTCGTAAATCTTATTGTAACAACCTGATGTTACAACAAAGTCAACCACTTCTCCACGAGGAATTTCGTAAGCTTAACCTTCACATAGTTCCTCGAGGATTCCTATCCACCCTGGTGGCGAAGCCTAACCTTATGGATCAGATCATAACCGCCCAGCGGTATGATAAGGGCATATCCCGGATCAAGGAAAACATCGCTAGCGGAGTTGCTAAATGTTTTTCCATGGATGAGCGAGGTGTTGTATTCTTCGAGAACCGCTTGGTGGTTCCCAAGAAACAACATCTATGTCAGTTGATTCTTAAGGAAGCTCATGAGTCCCCTCTCACCATTCATCCCGGTAGTACTAAAATGTATCAAGACCTATGTCAGAGGTTTTGGTGGACTAGGATGAAGAGAGAAATTGCTCAATACATTGCTAGTTGCGACATCTGTCGTCGTGCTAAAGCAGAGCATCAACGGCCTGTTGGCACCCTTCAACCTTTGGCTATTCCTGAGTGGAAATGGGATAAAATCAGTATGGATTTCATTACTGGGTTTCCCAGGACCAAGAGAGGGGATAATGCTATCTTCGTCGTGATCGATCGTCTTTCCAAAGTAGCCCATTTCCTACCTGTTCATGAGAGTATCATCGCTAGCCAGCTAGCTGATTTATACATCTCCCGAATAGTGTCTCTTCATGGTGTCCCATTGGAAATTAACTCAGACCGTGGGAGTCTCTTCACCTCTCGATTTTGGGAAAGTTTCCAAAATGCTATGGGAACTCGTCTCTCTTTTAGCACCACCTTCCACCCTCAATCAAGTGGTCAAGTAGAGCGAGTCAATCAAATTCTAGAAGATATGTTCCGAGCTTCTGTCATCTCATTTGGAATGGGTTGGGAGAAATGCCTTCCATTCTTGGAGTTTGCTTATAACAATAGTTATCAAGCTAGCTTGGGCAAAGCTCCTTTCGAAGTTCTCTATGGACGAAAATGTCGAACGCCTCTTAACTGGCCAGAAACCCGGGAAAGACAACTCTTTGGCCCGGATATGATTCAGGAAGCAGAAGAGCAGGTTCGCATTATTCATGAGAAATTGAAAACAGCCCAATCTCGTCAAAAGAGCCAATACGATCGTAAACATAAGCTCATGACCTTTGAAGTCGGCGAGAAGGCTTACCTTCGGGTTACTCCGTTAAAGGGAACCCATCGTTTCGGTATCAAAGGCAAATTGGCTCCTTGTTACATTGGACCCTTTCGCATTCTTGCCAAACGAGGAGAAGTTGCCTACCAATTGGAACTACCTCCGCATCTTTCCAGAGTCCACGATATCTTCCACATTTCTCAACTCAGGCGTTGCTTCGCGGATCCTATCCGTGGAGTGGACCACGAAACGCTTGATCTACAAGATAACCTCTCATATCGGGAATATCCCGTTCGTATTCTTGATCAAGCCGAGCGTACCACTCGACGCCATAACACCAAGTTTCTCAAGGTTCAATGGTCACACCATTCCGATAAGGAAGCCACTTGGGAAAGGGAGGATCGTCTTCGACTCGAGTACCCCACCTTCTTCCCAACAGATCCTAAATCTCGGGACGAGATTCTTTTGAGTGGGGGTGAGTTGTCACACCCTAGCAAGTTCATGCATTAGAGTGTTTGCATCATGTTTATTTCTTCCAGAAAGATGAAATGGGGATAACAGAACCCCCAACACCCCCTTAAACCAACTAGGGTTTACTAAAATTGGTTTCAATGAACCCAAAATGCCCTTCACAAAATGTTCATCATTTCTGGATTGGGCTAAAACCCCTGGCAAAAATGGTGCACTCTTTTCTAGGACATTCTGGATTTTTTGAATTAAATCATAAGTATTTGAATTTGGGCATTTAAATACTATAAAATATTTTAAATGCTCAAATAATTCTGGAAATAAGTGTGGGCTATTGGAAATAATCTAAACAAAGCCTATAATTATTTTCAGGATTTTTGTAAGTGCCTAACTATTTTTAATAAAGCCCTAAAGTTACAGAAAAATAGAAAAAGAAAACAAATCAGAAAAGAGAGAGAGAGAAAGGCCAGAGGCCACTTACCTGGCTGGCCCGGCCCATATGGCCTGTGCCAATCATCACCTACCTCTGCCAGTAGGCAGAGGAGGGACACCGCGAAACTGCCGAGCTCGCCACGCCACCTCCCTGCCTGCCTGCCGTCGCCCGCGCCAGCGTGACGCCTCGAAGCGCCTCTGCGGCGTCCCCTCGACCCCCTGGACACCTCACTTCCCCCCTGCTCTCTCCCTCGCTCCCCCGAAGCCATGGCCAATGTAGCGCCGCCGTCTTGCCGCCGTAGCCGTAGCCACCGTCGTCCCCGTGTCGCACCACCCTGTCCACGAGCTCCGCCACTGTCCTCTCTGTCGAGCAGACTGAGCCCCGAGCGCTCATTTGCCCTGAAGCCACCATGTCGACCTCATCTTCACCGCCCATCGCCGGAGATCCACTTCACCGCCCCGCTTGCTCCGGCTTGTCCCCGACTCCTCTGGCCCGCTCGCTCGACGCGCCGTGTGCCCTGCTACCTCCTGCTCCTCCCCGTTTGCCTTCTTGTGCACCACAGCAACCACACCGAGCTTGCCCGCACGCGCCGCCACCTCTGCACGTCGCCATCGTGGCCACGGCCACGCTGGCTCGATTGCGAGCACGCCATCGCGTTTGTCACAGCCCAAGCACCCCGTAGCACCGCTCCACGCGCCTCGCCGTGCCCCGTAGCCTCAGGTTCGACCTCGCTCGAACTCCGGCGACTGCCAAGGTCGTCGCCGGCGTCATTCCCGGACACCCCGAGCCCCACCACTACCACCAAATGACGCGGCTCGCTCCCCGCATCCCGTAGCGGCTCTCCATCGTCGATTTGGTCACCGGAGCACGAAACCCGCACTGCCCCGCCGCGTCTGGCCTCGCCGGCGGCTAAACGCCGGCGAGTTTGACCCCATTTGACCATGTTTGACCTGTGTGGGCCCAGGTTGACTCCCCCCTGAGCCTATGACACGTGGGGCTGACCTGTTAATTAGGTTAGGATTAGTGCTAACTAATTTTAGTTAGTTTAGGTCACTGACATGTGGGCCCAGGCCCACTGACAGTTTAGTTAGTACTAACTTAATTCTGTTAGTTAGCTGAGACACTGACAGATGGGGCGCACCAGTCAGGTTTGACCTGGGCTGGCGCCTTTGACTCGCTGACATCACAGTGACGCAGTGCTGACGCAATTATTTATATTCTGGATTTATTCTTATATAGGAAATTCCATAAAATAGCCAAAACTTCTAAAAATCATAGAAAATCAACCATAGCTCCAAATCAAACAAATTATATATGAAAAATGATCAGAAAAATTCAATCTTTCCATCTGTAATGGTTTCATGCATGACAAAACACATTAACCCTTCTGTTTAGGTGAAACAAGCTAATACACTTATTATGCATAAGAACTTAAGCTTCCATTTGAATCTTTGATTCAAATGGACCCATTTCAACTTGTTTCACATTGCATTAGGCAGGACACATCATTTTGCCATGTCATAGCATGCATCATATTGTTGCATATTGCCATGTGTTGATTATATTCTGTGTGTCTTTCGTGGTAGGTTCTGCCTCCGAGGATATCTCTGAGTATCCAACTGAAGGCAGTACCCTACTACCACTCCATCAGGCAAGCAGCCCCATTGATCATATCGATACAATCCCATGTTCTCGCCTCTGCTCTCATTTACTGCATTAAGACAACAACGTTTCAAACTGCTGTGTGCTACGGTAGTTGAACCCTTATCCTTTGCATGACCTGTCATTGCCACAGTAACTAGATGAAACCCACTAGCATGTGTAGGAGTTGATTGAGCCATGTTTGTGTTTCCTACCTTGCTATGTCTGCTATGCTTAGAGTTGTGTCAGGTCTGGTTCATCTGGGCGATGGGCTAGAGTGAAATGATTATGTCGGTAATGTGAGAGATGTGTTGAACATGATTTGGTAAAGGTATCGATGAGAGGCCATGTAGGAGTACATGGTGGGTTGTTTCATTGAGGCTGTCCCTAAGAACTGAGATCTGTATGTGTGATTTTAAGAATTAGCTACTACCATGCATTGGGATCCTTAATTGACCCTCTCGGCTTCTTAATCACCCTAGTACTCTGTCCAGGAGTTGCAAATAGTTTCTGGTGTTTGTAGGTTATGTGTTGGTGGCCATGCGTAGCGCTGACCCTAGGGGTGGGCTATGATGCGGTTTCTACACCGTGGCACGGTGTACCAAGTCACCCGTTTGGTGTCTCGGGAACCCTGTTCACATCGTTCGGGGCCGTATGTGGAAACCTCGGCCGGACTCCCTACGGATGGAACCTGGATAGGCGATAAACCTGGACTAGAGACTTGAGTCTTTAGGTAGGTCGTGGCCGACACCCTCGTTGGGCTTCCGCTTGAAGGTTGCCGAGTACATGTCGTGTAAACGATGGTAAGTGGTGAGAGAGTGTATGAAGAAGTACACCCCTGCAGGGTTAACATCATCTATTCGAATAGCCGCGTCCGCAGTAAAGGACTACTTGGTTGCCTATACAGTTCATAGACAAGTTAATGGTTACTACTAAAAGACTCAAGATAAGTGTGAGTACCGAGGATGGCCCTCTCGTAGGATGACGAGGGAGGATCCCCGGTGGAGTATTGTGTTGGTGATTAGTGGACTCGTGTGCGAAAACTATTTTACTAGTGGTGTCTTGTAGGATAGCTTAGCCAAGAGTCAAAGCTGGCTTGCTGCAATAACTCCACCACCTTCTTGAGAATGAGCATGTATAGTAGGTTCAGTTGTAAGACTTGCTGAGTACCTTTGTACTCATGTTTCTTTAATTACTGTTTCAGACGACAACACCGCCCCTCCGATGGGTTTTATGTAGACCTCGACGTTGATGAGTAACTTGCCACCTAGGTGCTGATCCTGGCCATGGAGGGCCCTATGTAGATAGACAGGCTTCGAGAAGCCTTCTTTCTTTCTAGTGTATGTACTCAGACTATTTGCTTCCGCATGTGCTTGTATGCCTGTATGACTTGAGTGTCGGGTCATGTGACCCCTACCTGTATGAACATGTTATGTATGGCTCTCTAGAGTCTTTAAATAAAGTACTTGAGTTGTAGAGTTTTGTTGTGATGACATGTTGTATTTGCACATATCGAGCATATTGTGTGTATGATTGAAATGCTTGGTATGTGTGGGATCCGACAATCTGGTTGTTTATCCTTGGCAGCCTCTCTTATGGGGAAATGTAGTCTAGTGCTCCTTGAGCCATAGTAGTCTGCTACAGCCCGGTTCACCGGAGTCCTGCTAGCCCAGCACTACTGCTCAGGACACTTGACTAGCCGGCATGTGTTTCATTTCGTTCCTATGTCTGTCCCTTCGGGGAAATGTCACGCGGTGACTTCCGGAGTCCTGTCTAGCCTGCTACAGGCCGGGTTCCCTGGAGTCCTGTTAGCCTAGTGCTACAGCCCGGATTCACTCACTGATGACCGACATGCTCGATGTGATTCATGTATGCCTGTCTCCATAGGTCTGTGCTGCTTTGGGTTCATGACTAGCCATGTCGGCCCGGGTTCTCTGTCATATGGATGCTAGCGACACTATCATATACGTGAGCCAAAAGGCGCAAATGGTCCTGGGCCATGGTAAGGCGACACCCGTGGGATACCGTGCGTGAGGCCACAATGTGATATGAGGTGTTACCGGCTAGATCGATGTGACTTGGAATCGGGGTCCTGACATACAATTGGTCTTAGATAGTCTGACGGAGGAAGGAGAGGGTGGGAGGAGAAGGTGGAGGTGGCTGCGGTTTCGACCCGTGATCTGACTCGACGAGGGAGGTGGCAGATCGATTCGGTTGAAGTGGTTGTCAGAGGTGCTGGGTGGTAGGAGCACCAGCCGACAGCGCTGGTGAACGACGATGGGGCCTCCTGACGAGGACGACGAGGTGGGTGTTGACAACTGCAACGAGAGCTCGAAAGATCCATCATCGGCGTTGTTCTTCTGCTTGAGACAGTCATCGTCCATGTGGCCTCCTCGCCACCACTGGTGGACGCCGGTGAGGCCAGTCTTCCCTCCATGTGCAGAAACTCCCTCGCTCCCCACGGCGCCGTCTCCCTTACCCTATCTCTCTTCCTGAACCTCTCTTAATTGTACACAAAGAGAGCCAACAAAGTACTCCCTCCGTTCGGAATTACTTGTCAAAGAAATGGATGTATCTAGATGTATTTTAGGTCTAGATACATCCATTTTCGAGACAAGTAATTTCGAACGGAGGGAGTACAAAATTGGAGGCTAAATATAGGCAGATTTGTCCAATTCTCAGACTAGATTTAATGAATGAAGCTCCAGTTGATTACTTATCTGGGCACTATCAAATAGAAGATGATGTGGTGAATGAAATCTCTTTTCTGATAAGCTAATTACGCTGGTTAGTTATTACACATTAGGCTCAGGCTTGCTTCTCTCAGTTTCCTATCTAGATCTTAATTTGTGGAGTACGGCTACTATCTGTGCTGCTGGAGATGTGTGTGTGATGCTGGTTGTATTTGTTCGGTGTTGTTATCTTCTGCTGGTTCTGCTGCGGCTGCGATGTGCTACTAACTGCTGGTGGTTATTTGTGAAACTGAAAACCCCATTTATCACAAGTTTACGCTTGCTTTTAGTTTGTCAGTTCTTGATTCCTTGTAGATATCCATTTGTTGTCGGAGAACATGACAAGATTTCTTCTATTTGCTCCGGATTTATTGATCGATTTGCAAGATGTGTCATAGGCGAATGAGGAACACACAGATGGAGAACATGACATGGAGGATCTGGAACCTCACAAGGAAAAAGGAGGTGAGCTCTTTCTCTTGTCTTGTAACCTCCTCGTGCGAGATTCTATTGGGTTGGGCTTCTGTAAATTATGTACATGCTTGTAATTTTGTCAACGCACAGGAAGGATTTCAAGCCAATGAGTTGTGGTTCTGGTTCTTTTCAAATTGCCATGATTTTAACCAAAAAATTAGTGTAGATTCTAATTTGTGTGGTAAGTGCATGGCATTTTTTGTTTTACATGTTTATTTATAGCTTACATCTCTTATTGCAATTTGCAGGATGAGAATCAGGGCATGGATTTATGATCTTATTCATGGAAATAGTACAAAATAGCGAGTCGGTCATTATTTTGTCCCACTGAAGCTCCACGTGTTGCTGATTTCTTGGGATATGAGTTTCAGACTCTGTAGAAGAAATATGAAAGAGAATTAGGCTCGACTAGATATACATATTATACTCCTTGCATTGCCTTTCGTTAAACAATTATTTATACGACATTGTGATGGGGTCATGGAAATATTGAGGTCGCCAAATCATGATGTGCAACGCTGAACTAATTCGATGCGAAGGGATTTGAGAGATGATGTGCAGCGTCGCAGTGTCTGAGCTGATCTCCAACAATCTACTGCTTATTTATTCACCTGGTGCTTCTTTTTCTTGGTAGCTAATGGTATCGGTTGTTCCAATATTCTAAACTAAGCCTAACCACACCTTTTGTTTATACCATTGCCTCTTGTTGGTTCTTTCTCTGAAAATCTTAATTTCTAGATTACAAATTAGAATGTGTGAAAATTACTGCCCTTGTTCGTTAAGGTTCCTTGTTACGGACCTCCATTTCTTAATTAATAGTAATTTTATCTTATTCTGTTATTTGAAGTGTAATATTGTGTTTCTTTTCTTCATAAAAAATCAGTATTGGATTGAACATGCCTGCAAAGATTGTTGTGTTTTCCAATGCATGAAAATTTGGCGGAGCTCAATTATCACTATGTCTGAGCAAAAGAAGTTTCAGTCCTTCCACCGAATACATGTGGTTGTTAACAGGTAGTATGGCAACCATGCAAAATTAGTCCGGGACATCAAATTCTGCAACAAAGGTGAAAGATTTATTTTGAGTGATTGAGACATGCAATTAGAGACAAAAAGATCATATACTATACTGCACATACCAATACTTCATATTCATGTACTCTGAGTATGATGGTATAACTCCATGTAGTACAAGTAGGAAAGTGGTTGGGGCGTGTACTGCTTTTCTTCCAGTATTGAGTACCAAACATATTAGATGCATGCTAGCCTAATTTTGTACATTTTGCTAATCTAGAACCTCATATTTCTTTGTCACTGTACTGGAACTATACAAGGCTTCAACAGTCAGTGTATGAGAACATGAATTAATCCTAGACAACATATGCTATTGGTCTGGCAGCTTATTCTCAAGTTATGTCTAATTTTTTAGTTTGATGGACTATGTCCTTAAGTTTCCCTTTTATACCATGCTGGAAATGTCTAGACCACAAGAGGAATGTCAAACATTTTGATGCTAGAGGTTCTCACATCCTGAAGACAAAATACTTGTAAGATTCTTATTGATGTAAACAGAGCTCTACTTCAAATCATTTTAATTAGATATCATACTTAAATTTCAAAAAAATTACTGAATCGAGCCAGTAAGTACACTTCCATACAATCATAGATTATGCTCCAATGTACATACTTATGGTTTATTACTTATGAAGAATCAATGTGCTTTTTAGGTAAAAAACATTCCCGAGCACTCCTTCACAACCTCAAAACAAGCCACCAAACACTGGTACATCTCTTACCAATTTCATCAAGTACATTTCTTCACACACTGCTCTGAAAGCTTACGTTCTAATTTTTTCTCTGTTATCTTCCTTTTTCAGGGTAGCTCAAGATTAGAAAGGAGTGCATTGTAGGAGCGAGGAGCAACTATAGAGAAATTAGTTTTTAAATGGACAAATATTATGTATTTTGTAAAGGATTTAGCTTCATAGGAAAACTTAGTTCTGGTTGTATGATCTTTTCTTAATTATTTTCATCTTTCATATGAATATTTGATTTGATTCAATTCTGAACTCAAGGTGTTTGTTCGTAATTGAAATTGTGCGAATGAGATGCTTGTGATACAATTGGTGATATGGGAAGATCCCTTTATATAATATTTGTTGCCTATGAATGTGAATCGTGATATGAGTGGATGCCTTTATATGACAATATATGTTGATCATTCTACACAAGCATGTGTTGTGATGAAGTAACTGGATTTGAAATGATGAAATACACATTGAAAATAAATCAAATAACTTTTAAAGTTAAGTATATTTAGAGATGAATATAACATCTCTACATAGCGTGTATACGAAAGGAGTTAGTGCCCATGATGAATGAAGCGACTTTATGAGTAGGGACGTGATAAACGCATCTAACAGAACGACTCTACATATCTAGATACGCTTTTGAACGTCCCAATATAGCGTCTCATATCTATTGACGCTTTCAAATGTCCTAATATAGTGCCTCATATCTAGGGACACTTTTGAACGTCCCAATATAGCGTCTCATGCCATGTACAGACGCTTAGCCAACGTGTCTACACGTTTTGAGACGGTCTGTAGGGAGACGCTCCAGAGACGCTTTAGTAAGTCGACTCTATGGTTCCCTAGAGATGAAATAACACGTCTCTAGCTGTTGAATATGATGTCTCTACAGACAGTTTTTCTTGTAGTGGCTGCCGCCGCCGAGGAACGACGACCATCACCAGGACAAGGGGGTTGGGGGCTTCCAGGAGCCGTGCGCAGTCGCTTGCATCTTGGGCGGCGCTCAGGCCCCAGCCTCTCAGCGCATCTTCAAACAGTTCGCTCGCGAGGTGAACACGGCGCTCCCCAAGCTCGAGGCCACGCGCCCGCTCCGGTGGTCCCAATGCGCCATCACCTTCAGCTCGGCCGACCAGCTCAAGTGCGCAGCCATCGCTGGCACACTCCCTATGCTATGCTCCCCAGTCATCAGCAATGTGCAAGTCATCAGGACTCCCATCGACGGAGGCGCATGGCTCAACGTCATATCCGCCGACACATTCGACAGCCTCCAAGTGCCCTATGAGCAGCTCCAGCCAACTGTAACATCCCAAATTTTCAATTTGGAATGTTATACATAGATCATCATTGCATATCATATTTTATTGCATTTTGGTAGATCCTAGAAATTTCCACGCAACTCAAGGACCTGCGGAGAGAGTTGGGGATTTTGTTATTTTCATATTTGAGGTTTTTTCGAATTATGAAAACAGAATCATTTGATTTTATTTATTTTATCTTCAATTATTTCAATTATAAAAATTAAGTGAGAGGGAATAAAATGACTTTCCCAAAATAAAGAAATATTGAGGATTTAATAATAAAAATCGAATAAGATTTTATTTTGGAGTTTTTCGCTGTTTTATTTGAATTTAGGAAAAATGCGCGTTTCTCAAAATTGCATTTAGGCCCCAAATAAATGTTCACTTTGTCCGGCTTGATTTTCGAAGTCGGGGAAAATTTATTTCGGGATTTTGTAAGTCCGTTTAGTATTTTCTTTTCTTTCTTTTTCTGCACGTCAAAATTATTTTAAAAAAATAAAAAATAGTCGCCCGACTTAGGGTCGTACTCGGCCAGGACTTCTCGGGCCGGCCTTTAAAAGCTACCGCCCGAGGCCCATTCAACCC